>NC_090939.1:623931443-624163943 GCF_040938575.1 Ambystoma mexicanum | reverse complement strand
ACACATATGCCACTGTAGTAGTCACTCATACTTAAGAGAATTTTATAATGTTTAGTCTATTCTACTTGCACGTTCTCTTTTAGTCTTTTTTTGTTCTTGATATCTGTTGTTGGTTTGGGCCATGATTACTGAGCATTGCATTATTGCCTTGTGTTGGGCGAGCTTGCTGCATAGGGCATTGTTTGTCATGGTCCACCCCATTTTTCTTGTCTCTTCTTGCTACTGAATCAAGGTTTTGCATGTCCTCTGAGTTTAACTGATGTTTTACCGACAACTGTATCACAAGAATTTGGCCTGCCAAGTGTGCATGCAAAGGAATGCACCCTTTGCCAAGAAATGTTTACAAAACGTGCATGTAATGTGTATGAAATGTGTAGGTAAGCTTTGCAAATCCCTTAACTGCAATCAATCGCTCTAGGGATAGATAATTCTGCATTACACTGCTTGCTCCACCCATATTATATGGCCGAGTCAATGCCAAATTGGGTTCTCATGCCAGCAACCGCATATTAACGGACAGGGAAAATCACACAGTACCCCACAACCAACACATACAACTGTTAAATATAACCCTATAGTTTTAGGGCCTGATTCACAAAAGCGTTTTTAAAAAGACGCAATCCCATGCGAAAATGCTCCGTGAACCATGCCCTTAGTCGGGTGTTCCCAAAAGTATAATCTGTATGCAATCGTAAATGCATAACATCATGTAATGTACTTCACCTGCAAGGAAATGCACTCTTTCTCAGTGCCTGAGTGTTTCATGCTGTGGGAAAGGATGTTTAGAAGGGTTTAGGAGGATGGATTTGTCTGTTGTGTCAAAAGCTGCAGAGACGCCAAGTAAAACTCAAGGGATGTCTGTCCTTTGTCAGCGATGTTGTGGAAGTCGTCCATGTTGTGAAGTGTTGCAGTCTTTGTACTTTGGCCTGAGCAGAAGTCTGCTTGGAAGGGGTTGAGGAGGTTATGGGCCTCATCATGAGTTGGGCGGTACCCCAACTGGGATACTGCCCAACTTTATTTGCGTTAGCACCCACCCCTCTAGTGTTATTACCGACGGTTCATGGGTTGGGCGTTAACCGTTACTCCCCATTCTCCATTGGGTCCAGTGGAGCCAATAGGAAACCTTTGGCGCAAATACCATGCAGTAATACCGTCAGCGGTAATTGCGCCAAAAATTGCCATTTTCCCGGCATGTTGAGGTGGGGTAAACACACCGGACTCGTGATTGAACAGAGGTGTTACCGCCGCATTTAAGAACTACCGCCCAACTCATGATGAGGCCCTATGTATGGTGATGTGCAGGCTGCTGGAGTTGGCTTATGACAGAGGGTGTCAAGATTCCGTAGAGATATAGCTGGATTGAGGGAGGGACATTTTTCAGGGAGTGCAAGGTCAAGGGATGGTCTCTTGTGAAGGGGGAGTGGGAGATTCGTCCTATGTTGAGTGTGGAGGGGATGGTGCCATGAGTGAGACAAGAGTTCATGATAAGGAAGGTTAAGAGTGTTGACAGCTATGTGTGTGGATTATGTGGTGTGCTGGGTGAGATCTTAGTGGGAGATTGGAGTGAGGCTACTGTTCACTATTGGCTTGGTAAAAACATTTTTCTTTTTTCCCCTTCAGCAGCTTTTCTCATTCTGATTTCCTTATAATGTGCTTAATGTAAACTTTAAGGAGACACGTGCCTGTTCTCAAAAGATGATCTCCTTTGGTAAGCCAAGGCTTTTAGCTATTCCACTAGGAAGTTCCCTATAGGTGCCGGTGGGTCTGCACCACATTTTCTCTCCATGCCCTATCCACCTGGTTATTTATTGTGAAGTTTACCCTGTTGACTAACGGCTGCTTTCCGCACTCTCTCCTCGATTGGGGCACACCCTAAGTCATTCTCTAGTGCAAGGGATGGAAGGGAGGTGCAACCTGGGGAGTTTTTCCCCGCTATTTTCTTTCACAGATGCTGAGATGTGTTCTGTTCGGGTCTAGCCCCGGAGTCACGCAGCCTATGGTACAATTCCACCACTTTTAGCCTCTGTGACCTGATCGACATGCACTTTGACCTTATTCATATGATTCTTGACAAAATGTATCATTGCATTGATGGTTGGCAGGTACTTCTCAATGACTGTTTTACATGAAGCACCCAGATCGCAGTATTTGAATTTGATACTGTCAAGCTAGGAGCATGTGGAGACTTGCTCCATTTTCTATCAGCCCAAAATGAATGCATTTTTCTTTCTATTATCCCTCAAACCCTATTCTTTATTTTTTGTGGATTTTCAACTTGTTCAGGTCACTAAGTGTCACAAAAGCATCTATCTGGGCGTGTAGAACGTGTCAATTTCTTGCTATTAGGATAGAATTGTCTGCACAGAAGAGTAATGGTACCTTAGAGCCCTCTGCAGTAAAATTAGAGAATAGTCCATCACAGCACCGATTCTACAAGCCGTGACATCATCAGGTGGGTGCCTCTGGACTGTCAGATGTTATGAAATTATGGAGAGAGACAGGAGATGAGGCCAATGAGCAGCAACCTTGGCTGACACCTTTCGAGGCAAGTATCTCCTCCCTAGTATCCCAAAAAATAAACACGTATTCTAAATGCCAATCGGTCTGACATTCAGTAGGTGGATGCAGGGGGGGTTGATGGGGAAGAATAGCAGAAGAGCTCGGTCAAAGGGGATACATAATAGACAAAGGAGCAAACAAGAGTCATTGTAGAGCATGCTGGGGCACTGAATAGTATATAATATTGACAGGTCATTTATATAGTGCTTCATGCCATATTCCTCTTGAGTCTAAGCACTGTAACAATAGCTGTTGTTGTAACTCAGTTTAATGGATCTTAATGTATTGACCTCAGAGGGAGGATGAGCTTGAATCATACTGCCAGGATATGAACTTGTAAAGTATATGCTTGCCTAATGACAGGTGACAGTGCTTACCCCGGGATCTATCGACCCAGTGGTGTATACATTGTATTACATGAGCTAAGACCTCAACAATGAAATGTAGCTTCTCCTCGTTGATTGCCGCATAGCCTGCAGATCTGCAAAGCAATTCTATAGATGGTATGCACAGTGAAAAAAGGATATTCATAATTAACTATTCAATATTCTTGCATCTTCAAAGAGCATGGAGCCCTTTGGGTGTGAGGCAGCGGTTTGGGGGTGTAGGAACAGGAAACATGGCTCGTGGGGAAGAAGGAGTTTAAGGGGCATAAGGGAGACACCGTGGAGGAAAGAACACACCTTGGTCTCATTACGAGTTGGTGGGAATTCCGGCAGTAAATCCACCAGTATACCGTCCAACGGAATTACCATTACCACCACTTGGTCGGGTGGATTTACTGCTGTTTTACAAGTGGTGGTGGTGGTGTTAGTCCTTATTAGTTTGAAGTCCAAAGGACTCCATTGAGGATTTTGGCAGAATTACCACTGGCGGAATTACTGCTGCAGTAGTTCCGCTGATTTAGCCAATTCTTCGGGCGGAAAGTGGCAGGATTTACCTCCAGCATGATGCGGAAATGAACAACAGAGGCACTTACAGGGGCAAGCACTGCATCACTCTTCCCCCGTTCTATTCATGGATATGTGGGAAAGGCAGACTGGGCGAGCCAATGATAGCGGTTTCCAAGCCTTTTATTATTGTTTTTGTTATGCTCTAAGATGGCTGCCACTGCCCGACTCCCCGTTGTTTAACTCACAGGCAGTTTCACGGCTGCAATGTTGTAACATGAAAGTAATATCAGAATTTAAGGTTAGAACAATCTTCAATTATACTGTTGTCCCTAGCATACTATGCATACAAAATCAAACTACCAGTGAGCTCCTTGGTTGGGCTACTATCATGTCACCCACGGGATTGACTGCTTGCTGTAGCATCCGTGGGGAGGGGGAATGGGGGAGTAAATCGGTCTGTCAACTTCCCTACAGTAAATCTAAGAAATTTAGATGCATTTAGCCATCACATTTTTTATAAGCTGGGGGCTGTTATCGGTTGAATTTTGTTTGACTAGAATCCTCAGCTATAATAAAAAGAAAATGTAAAAACTTCTCTTGCCCCTTCACTGACTGTCCCCTTGCTCTGCCAGGACTGTCTCGGTTTTCTGCATTCTGAACTGTGAGCAGAACATTCGGCGTGCAGTGAATTTGTCCCAGGTATCCTGACAGACATAGCCTCTGGCTGCAAGCAGCAGCTGTTCCCGCCCTTTGATATGCTTCCGCCGTAACAACAGGTCCAAAGTAGTACTGTTTTCGTTTCTGATACTTTCAATCTTCTGGTGCCAGATCTGATTTCCAGCAATCGTTTTATCCAGGCAGGAGTAAAAAAAAAAAAAAATGCAACAAAAGGACGCAACCGAACATGTGGAAAGAGGAGTGGGAATGGGATGAGATGGGCGGTGCCCTGGGGATTGCAGCAAAACAAAGGGCCTGAGGCTACAGTGCGCAGTGAGTGCAGACACTCTTCAACATGCCTGACCAGCAGACACAACCACCTGCGGGGATAGTTTGGCACAAAATAAACATTCGCACAAACATTGACTTCGTCAGATCCATCCAGCACGTTTATAGAATGAAAACACAAGTTTCTGTTACATTAACTATAATTATGAAGGGTCTTGAAGACCATAATCATTCCAAAGTTTCTATTCATAGCTATATGTTAAATTGAATAGGAATCTAGTCTCAGTCAAAGCACAGGTGAGAAAAGGTCAAGCGCTGCATTTCACTTAATCACCATGGCATGCATACACCTGTTTACATCATTTGTTTTTTATTTTAAAATCTCAGTCTTGCTCAAGGCGGCATCGAAACAGTCTGCAGTATAGAAACTATAACAATATACAAACCCACCCGTTTTTAACAGAACTATTTCACACAGTAGACAATCGCGCAGTATGTAAGTGACATAGGGCTAAGTGACATAGGGCCTGATTTACAGAAGGTTTTGCGCGGCGTAAAAGCACTTAGTGCCAAAAAAGGCCATTATGCGTTGCGCAAACAGATCTGACTCTGTGCAGGTTCTCAGCACAATGTGCCATGTCCGTGCGAGAGACTTGAGGGAATGGCCAGTGCAAAAGTCAAGAAGGGGTTGGAATATGCATGCGTCCTCATTAAAGTAGAGAAATAAGGGATAACATGGGCATGGGAAAGGAGGCACTGTGCAAATGTACAAACTCGTTCTTTCCACGCATTCAACTGCTATATGCACTCATCAGTCCTATAAAGTTGTTTGCTCATACGCAGTTATCCGTTCTATATACTCATCACGCTCTCTACACTCCTCCGCTCTATACCCTCATCCGCTCCATACCCTCATCCGGTCTATACACTCATCCACTCCAAACACTCATCCACTCTAAACAGTCATCCGCTCTATACACTCATCCGCTCTATACATTCGTCAGGTCTGCACATTCATCTGCTCCAACGATCTACACACTATCCGCAATTCCGTACTCATCCGCTATCCACACTCATCCCCTCTACATACTCAACCGCTCTACACACTCATGCGGTATATGCTCATCCGTTGTGCACCTTCATCTGTTCTACGGACTCCTGCGTTCTACTCCCTTCTCTGTATTTAAGCACTCATCTGCTCTATACGCTCGTCCGCTCTATACACCCAACCTCTCTACACACTCATCCATTCAACATATTCATCCATTCTATACACTCATCTGATCTACACACTCATCAGATCTACACACTCATCCGATCTACATACTCATCTGTTCAACGCATTCTTCCACTCAGCTTATTCATCCGCTCCACACGCTTTATCCATTCTAACTATTTCATCCACGCCATTCCCTTCGTTCATTCATCATGCATTACATCCATTTCATTAGTTTAAATCTCTTTACTGGTTCTGTATGATTTATTCTTATTATCCACTTCACCGCTTTGATCTACTTTACTCGTTTAATTCTGTTTGTCCTTTTAGTTTATATTAGGGGTTATTAGCTGTCGGTTTCTCACATCAGATAGATTGTTGCATTGGTATCATTGAGATGCTGTTAGTCTGTTTGGGTTAGTTTGCGTACGGGTTGGTTTCAGGGGAAGAGCCAGGTTTTCAGTAGTTTGCGGAAAGACAGTAAATCCTCAGTTAGGCAGATGTGGGGTGGGAGTGAGTTCCACAGCGTGGGGGCCAAGGCTGAGAATGATGACCCGCCTAACCTGACTGAGTTTGTCTTAGGTATGACTAGGAGGCCGGCTGAGCTTGATCTTAGGGTGCGTGGAGGGTGATAGGGTTTTAGCTTGTCTTGAAGATATTGGGGTCCAGTTTTATGCAATGCTCGATGGGAGATGCATAATGTTTTGAAAGTCACCCTTTGGGCCACTGGAAGCCAGTTCAGCATCTTAAGGGCTGGGAAGAAGTGGTCTCTTGGGCCAAGCGCAAGTAGCAGTTTGGCTGTGGCATTTTGAGCCCTTTGCAGTTTATTCAGTTGGTAAGCTTGGACTCCGAGGTATAGGGGGTTTGCGTAGTCCAGTCTTGATATAACGACTGACTGGACCGCAGAGAGTCTGTTGGGGAAGGAGAGATATGGAAAGATGCGCTTAAGGGTTTTAAGGTGGTAGTGGCAGGACTTTGAGACGTTGTTGACTTGGCGAGAGTGTTAGGTCAGAGTCAAGGGTGCATCCAAGATTTATTTTTCACTGAGTTGGAGGGGGTGGGTGAGTTGCCCATGGCGGATGGCCAGGGTAGTTGGTGCGGAAGAAGTTCGGAGTTGCCACATACCATGATTTCCGTTTCGGAGGGGTTTAACAAGAGGTGACTTTGGGTCATCCAGAGCTCTATGTCAAGGAAGCAGGAGGCCAGGTCCGGTCGGGAGTTCGGTTTAGAGTTCAGGAGTTTTAGAATTAGTTGAGTGTCGTCAGCGTAGTTTTAACACAGGATGTTGTGTGAACGAATTATTGGTGGGAGAGTGATCAAGTAGGGATTGAACAGGATGGCAGATAGGCAAGCTCCTTGTGGGACTCCCGTGTCGACTGGTCGGGCTTGGGAGGAATAGGTGGAGAGTATCGTTATTTGGTACCTATCTTTGAGGAATGAAGCTATCCATTTTAGAGCGGTTCAACAAATTCCTATGGAGTGGAAGCGGTCCAGGAGGATTGAGTGAATGATTGTGTTGAAGGCGGCGGATAGGTCAAGAAGGAGTAATGCGGCGCATCCCGCGGAGTCTGCCGTCATTTTAAGGTCATCCCAGATTGAGGTTAGGGTGCTTTCAGTTCTGTGCATAGTGCATCATGGCAATGTATGTTGAACAAAGAAAAGGAGGCCACCTTGGACAGCAAAAAGAAAATATAATTCCAAAATCCTTCACTGTGCTCATAGTCAGTGGGGGGCATGAGGAAGGGGCGTGGTAAATTGAGTCGCTACATAAGATTGGTGTGCAGGGAATTTCAAAATAGCATCACTTAGAATATGCCATGCTAAGACCCACCCGTTGGAGGATCCAGGGATGGTGGCCCTGGCCACGCACGGCCAATGCCTGGTCCACATTTGCTGCTGCCACACATGACACTGACGCACGCAACAGTGCACCAATGATAATTAGGTCCTGATGACTCTCCTTGCATGTCTCGTTCATTTCCGCTTGCGTGGCAACCCTTGTTGCATCCATCTGGATGTTCAGAGTGTCCCTCAAGGAGTACATCTCCAGATGGTGACGCTCCCTTGAGGACTCCATCTGATCATTCAGGAGTACCTCCAAGTCTGACATCTCCTGCCTGCGTTGGTCCCTTGAGGTTTTCATCTCCTCATGTAGGCATTGCCTCAAGGCAGAGATCTCCCCACGCAATAGTTCAAATTCAATACACATTGTGGAATTAGATGTGATGATAGTGTCTTCCAGGTGATGCATGTCCCTGCCGATCTCTTGCATGACCTCACCATGTTGGACAATTTCATGTAACACCTCCTCGTTCCAGTCTGAGCGGGAAGTAGGCATATGTCCCGCAAGTGTGTGTGGCCTGTGAAACCGTGATAAAGAAGTGCAGCCCTATCTCAGTGAGTGCACTGGCATGGGCTGCCGGTCTACATGCATCCCACTCCCAGTTCACACCTCTGCTGCCTCCAGGATGGGTGAGGGCAATGTTGCTGACACAGTGTTGTCACAAGAAGCATGGCTCACCACTGGCAGGGGCATGGTCTCTTGTCTCCCTTCAGGCTCAGTATTCTTCCAAAATCCCAAGGAGAATCATAGGACCGGGACTTCTGAGTGTTGGTTGTTGCACCATCTGCCTCAATATGGCTGCAACATCGGCATCAACATCATCATCCGATGATGCCTGTGCAGGCATGTTGAGAATTGTCTGTGACATCAGCCGGGTCTCATCACGCACAGCAGCCCGGCCACTACTGGTGCATGGTTGCATATCCCCTGACAACATCTCTGCCACCTGCTCCCCCTCTACCACATCATCATCTACAAAAAGGCAGACAACAAAAGTCAGGAGGCCATCTGGATATACACATATGCCTCACATGAAATGCATGCAGAACAAATGGACCATCTACACAGGCATGAGACTCCCAAAATGGGCATATAGTCAGGTTCAATATCCATGCAAACCCTAGAAGAAGCACCATGCCACCCCAGAGACCCCAAATTGCACATACATGATGGCAGTGTAATCCTGATGAGTAAGGAAAGAGGTATCCATACAACTTGGGCATGTCTTGAAAATCATCAGGCGATACATGGATGTTAAGACAGCTTTCTGAACTCTGTCCTGGCGGTGCAGCAGTTCAGAAGGCCAACCTAATTACTTGGAACAGGGTAACCTCTGGACAAGCCAGACCAATCAGGGTAGCGATCGCGGCGGTCAAGACTCGGTCTCAAGAGGGGTGAGGGTGACTGAAAGCCCACAATGAGCACACAAAGCAAGGACACTTACAAACTACTCCAAACAGGTGTTATATTAAATATATATACACATTTATTCCAAGGCCTTTAAAACAATGACCGTAGCGAGAAATCACAATACAACTCTAGTAAACCAACACATACCATACCAATACAATATATATACAAATACAAACAAGTCTCAAGCGTTAGATGCACGAAATGTGTAGTCCACCTAAAAGGGAAGGAAAACAGGCAGTGCAAAATAATGCTTAGACCCAGTCCGCCTTCAGATGCACCTAACTAAATGGAAGTCCGAGCCCTACGAAGAGTGGAGCCTTGTGCTCAAAAGTACCTGCACACGCTGGTGCCAACGGGCAAAAAAGGGGAGTCTTTTCGAGGGAGTCAGGCAGTTCAGTCTAGTGCACAAATGAAGAAAAACCGCAAGCGGAAATGAACGAGACATGCAAGGAGAGTCATCAGGACCTAATTATCATTGGTGCACTGTTGCGTGCGTCAGTGTCATGTGTGGCAGCAGCAAATGTGGACCATTTCTTTACCACAGCAGGGCAACGGAGCGGCCGTGTGTATCTCAGCCAAATGTACACTACTCACTTCAGACCTGGGAACGCCAAGTGTACGAATCGTGTGAGAGTGACAAGGACTAGAAATACAACACAACCTGGCGGCGGTTACAGAGCAAGACTCCTGTGTAGGCTGGTCAGTCTGCTGGATGGCCCAGAGACACTTCCGAAGGCTTGCGAGCAGGAGATGGTGAAGATGCCGAGAATAGCTGTTCCCGCTATTCCAAGGGTCGAAGTACCAGTACAGGCCTTCTGGTTCGATCAGAGGTAAAAGGGGTTTCACAAGGCAACAGCAGTGCAGAGGAGCAGTCCTTCAGCGGGTCACCAGCGATTCCTCGGTTCAGCCTCGTGGTTGCAGGATACTTGGCTCCTGTATTCCTTCGTTCGTGAGAACTCAGGAGATCGACATGGTAGTGGCGTTTCCAGCCCCCTCTTATCCACGGTTCCCTTTGCGCCAAAACGGAGGGGACCCAATGGGAGATCTGCTCATCAACACTCACACCATTTGTGGACCTATCACGGACCACGGTGGTCCCAGGCATTCACACCACCCTAGACTCTCTGGCCTCCAGGATGTGTATTGGGACCAGACATCGCAGCCCACATCCTGGAGGCACACACAAGGCCTGTAGAAGCCCGCAAACGCATCTGTGTTTCGCGGGAAAGTACATACCCAAATAAGGAAGGCCCCGGGTCGGCTCGACCTGGGGAAGGTGAAGGGAGCAAGACGGTCAGCGGACAGGACAAAGGAGCCTCGTGGTCTGGCCATTTTGGGAGCCAGGCCACCATTTTGGGCTAAGCGCGAGAAACGCGCTTAAAACGCCAAAAGGAGCTCAAAACACAAGAAACGATCGCTGCCACCATTCCCGTCCGTGATTCACTTGCACCGATCAGTTACAATCCAAAAAGAGTATCTAGGGCCTGTCGAAGGCTAGAGACCCAAGAGAGCAGTAACTTAGCTTACAGTGCCCTCTTGTGTCATGTTGCACGAAAGCCGCAACATGATAAAAGAAACTACGGAAAATAGCGTTTCCCGGTACTGACTGTCTTAAGGGCATGTCAGTTTCCCTGTAAGAATGGAGCGAAAGCCCAGAGGAGTGCAGCAGAAGGCTGGTCAGTTCTGTTTCGGAGGCTGACCTCCACTACCCTGTGAGTTCTCTTGTGTCTTACCCTTATTTTTCTTTTTGTGGCCCTTTTGAGAAGAAGATTTATCAGATTCTCCACCCTCCTTATCTTTGGACTTTTTCCTTTCCTCCTGCTTACCAGGATGAGTTTTGTCCTTATGGGACACTCGATGTGACACCCATAAGTCTGCTGCAATGGCCAGCTTCTTAGGATCTATCTCCTTCGAATCAGCCAAATGCTGCTTAAGCTCCGGGGAAGAAGATGCAAAAATGTGTTCCAGCATGACGAGAATTATCATGCCTTCAAAGGTAGAAACCTTATAACCTTCGACCCAGCCAGTTACGTTTTTTAAGGATTCAGTTACATAAGATACCCAAGTACCACCTTCTTTTTTCTTATACTCTCTGAATCGTTTCAAATATTGGGCCGGAGTCTTTCCAAACTTTAAAATGAGAGTTTGCTTTAACATTGCGAAATCAGCTCGCTCAGCCTTCGACATTTCCATAATGGCACTACAGCCAGAATGGGGCAGTCTGCTGAGTAACCAGGCAATCTTATTAGCATTGTCAACTTGTTGAACTTCGCATGCATACTCAAACGCATTCAGCCAGTCCATAATGTCATTCCTTTCTTCATACACACTCAGCAGATCTTTCGGAAACCGTGGATGAGAGGAGGCCCCAGACCCATGTCCAGGACCCTTGGACCCGTTTGCAACCTGAAGCTTGGCCAGTTCCAACTGGTGATCCCTGTCTTTCTGTTTTTCTGCCTGTTCGATTTTTAGCTTGACCCTATTGAACTCAAGCTCTTCCTGTAGTTTGGCCATATTGAACTCAAGCTCCTTCTGCCTAAACAGCAGCTCTTGCTTCTTGAATTCAAGCATGGCCTCCCCATCGACACTGGCAGAGGAAACATTAGACATCACATCCTCCCTGTCCTCGTGGTCGCGGTGGATCAGTGCAGCGGCAGAACCGTCGGTTCTACGAGTGAGAGCAGCCCCACCTCCTTCCGCACTGTCCTCAGAAGTTATAGCATCAAGCTGCGCTTCTTGCCACGCCACGATTCTTTGGATCATATCCAATTTCGTGCCTTGAGAGGAAACACCTCTCTCCGCACACATCTTTTTCAATGTTTCTAATTTGGAAGCATTTAAAGTTAACAAGGTATTTGTTTCCATACTGTTAGATAGGACTATGGCCTTTTTAAAGTTAAACTATGACAATTCACTACGTGTCCTGGTAGGAATAACTTGAAATGCCTTAGTTCATGCGCAACACTGGATCCCTTCAGTCGTATCCCACCGCTGTACACCAATTTGTTAAGACGGATTTCTGAACTCTGTCCTGGCGGCGCAGAAGTTCAGAAGGCCAACCTAATTACTTGGAACAGGGTAACCTCTGGACAAGCCAGACCAATCAGGGTAGCGATCGCGGCGGACAAGACTAGGTCTCAAGAGGGGTGAGGGTGACTGAAAGCCCGCAATGAGCACACAAAGCAAGGACACTTACAATCTACTCCAAACAGGTGTTATATTAAAAATATATACACATTTATTCCAAGGCCTTTAAAACAATGACCGTAGCGCGAAATCACAATACAACTCTAGTAAACCTACACATACCATACCAATACAATATATATACAAATACAAACAAGTCTCAAGCGTTAGATGCACAAAATGTGTAGTCCACCTAAAAGGGAAGGAAAACAGGCAGTGCGAAATAATGCTTAGACCCAGTCCGCCTTCAGAGGCACCTAACTAAAAGGAAGTCCGAGCCCTACGAAGAGTGGAGCCTTGTGCTCAAAAGTACCTGCACACGCTGGTGCCAACTGGCAAAAAAGGGGAGTCTCTTCGAGGGAGTCAGGCAGTTCAGTTTAGTGCACAAATGAAGAAGAACAGAGTTCCGCGACTCAAGCGCAGCCTCCACTGTGGGCAGAAGCAGAGCGCGAGTACGGAAAGGCGTGCTGTTTTGACACAGTGGGGAAAAGCTATGGGGTCCTGCAGGAGGGCGACCAGTTCCTAGCTATGCTACTCACCGGTCCCCGATGCAAGCAGACCCAGGCTTCTCCGCGTCAGTTTCAGTCGCTGGCAGGTTCAGGAGAGCAGGGGACGTCTCGTCTTCGTGTAGATTCTGCAGCAGCAGAGTGGAGTTAAAGATGTCCCAAACAAAGTGAACCCGCACAGTTTGTTACCACAGCAGGGCAACGGAGCGGCCGTGTGTATCTCAGCCAAATGTACACTACTCACTTCAGACCTGGGAACACCAAGTGTACGAATCGTGTGAGAGTGACAAGGACTAGAAATACAACACAACCTGGCGGCGGTTACAGAGCAAGACTTCTGTGTAGGCTGGTCAGTCTGCTGGATGGCCCAGAGACACTTCCGAAGGCTTACGAGCAGGAGATGGTGAAGATGCCGAGAATAGCTTTTCCCGCTATTCCAAGGGTCGAAGTACCAGTACAGACCTTCTGGTTCGATCAGAGGTAAAAGGGGTTTCACAAGGCGACAGCAGTGCAGAGGAGCAGTCCTTCAGCAGGTCACCAGCGATTCCTCGGTTCAGCCTCGTGGTTGCAGGATACTTGGCTCCTGTATTCCTTCGTTCGTGAGAACTCAGGAGATCGACATGGTAGTGGCGTTTCCAGCCCCCTCTTATCCACGGTTCCCTTCGCGCCAAAACGGAGGGGACCCAATGGGAGATCCGCTCATCAACACTCACACCATTTGTGGACCTATCACGGACCACGGTGGTCCCAGGCATTCACACCACCCTAGACTCTCTGGCACCCAGGATGTGTATTGGGACCAGACATCCCAGCCCACATCCTGGAGGCACACACAAGGCCTGTAGAAGCCTGCGAAAGCATCTGTGTTTCGCGGGAAAGTACATGCCCAAATAAGGAAGGCCCCGGGTCGGCTCGACCTGGGGAAGGTGAAGGGAGCAAGACGGTCAGCGGACAGGACAAAGGAGCCTCGTGGTCTGGCCATTTTGGGAGCCAGGCCACCATTTTGGCCCAAGCGCGAGAAACACGCTTAAAACGCCAAAAGGAGCTCAAAACACAAGAAACGATCGCTGCCACCATTCCCGTCCGTGATTCACTTGCACCGATCAGTTACAATCCAAAAAGAGTATCTAGGGCCTGTAGAAGGCTAGAGACCCAAGAGAGCAGTAACTTAGCTTGCAGTGCCCTCTTGTGTCATGTTGCACGAAAGCCACAACATGATAAAAGAAACTACGGAAAACAGCGTTTCCCGGTACTGACTGTCTTAAGGGCATGTCAGTTTCCCCGTAACAATGGAGCAAAAGCCCAGAGGAATGCGGCAGAAGGCTGCACTTCTCTGGCAAAGTCTAGATCATGGTGAAAACAACAGCAAAAAGTTTAGGGGTTGCCACATGGAAGGAAAAATTACCCACAATTACGAAATCTTTCCTAACAATGGAGCCCACTGATAGTGGCCTGCAGACATCAGCGTTACATATTTTGGTGATGCAAGTGCAATGTCCCATTCAAGCAAAGATCATCAGTTTGCCAAAAAAGTCTTAGCAGTCATGTCATTGCCAGCAGGAGTGCATGCGCATGGCAGAATGTGCATGTACGGGTTTGCTTCAGTAGTTACATATGTGAGCAGCATCATGTAGCTACACTGACAGAGGAAGGAACAAATGGATGTTGCGGCTACAGAGGCAAAAGGCAGGGCAACATATTGTAGGTGTGGTATTTGCTGGTAAAGCTAAATGTCATATACAATGGAACATGCAAGTAGGCAAATGTTGCAGGTAGGAGTAGAAATGAAGTTAGAGGGGCAATGTTGTAAATGCAAGACTGTGGGCCAAGGTGGCAAGAGACCGGCCATGACATTTTCAAACCCCCAAACCCGTTCAATCCAAAGGCAAGCCTCTGTGTGTAGATGTGACTGGTTAGTCAGTGCCCTGGAAAATCCCCCTACAACCACCGTGGTGTAGAGCAATGCCAAGATTACAGGCAGCTTCCCTGTAAAGATTACAGTCAAGGGGGTATCAAGGGGTACATGCACACATGTATCACAGGCTTGTCTGGCCAAAGACTGACATGGATATCACCTGTGTACACTTCCATGGACAGCAGAGTATAGACACTCCAAATGCACCTGTAACATGACTAGACAGCATAAGAGCTGCAGTGGATGCCACCCCGTACATTACACTGGCATTGCAGTCCTTCCTAGGTCACTGTTTGATTGGAGCAGTGAAGGATTCACACATGATATGATATGATATGATTTGGTATTTATAACACACCTCTACACAAGTGTTTCTACACACAAATGCATGGCCCATTTTGCTTATAGAGGCATTATGTGAGTACACCCAAACTTGATAGTACACTCTATAGATTCATGACACTGATAATGTGTTCAGTGACATGTGTCATGTAAAAAGTGCACATATTGGCATGATGCAATTGCCATTCATGAATACATCTATAAGGTGTGGCTAAATGTCCATTTCACATCCAACAGCCACACTGCATATCATGTAGACTGAGTTCACATGTTTGTACAGCTTGAATGGAAATGCCTTGAAGTGAATCACCATGGACAATATCAACACACTCACCTGCTGTATGACCATGAGTGTCGTTGCCTCACAAGCCAACCACCAGCTCACTTACGATGAGGCCAGAAGCGACTTCTTCAAAAGGAGTGAGCTCCTCAACACGTGGTGACCCACCACCAGTAGCATGGGCAGAGGATACATTGGCACCAAGGACCAAGCTTTTCTTTGGTACGCCTGATGAGGTCGTCCATCCTCTTATGTACTTCTGCTGCTGTGCGCTTATCCACCCCACAGGCATGAATTAAATGAGTGACCTCCTGCCATTTCTGCTTCCAATGGGACTGTGGTAGAGTGCTGTCCGCCAATGGGTATAACTCCGATTGGTACTCGTCCACATAGTGAGTATTTGCAACTCCTCTTTGGTGAATTTCCTTTTCCTGCTCTGCCCCTTCTCAGGAACCTGTGCCTGTCCGTGGGTAGTGGTAGTTCCTGCGGCCCCTTCACTTACAGTCCTGCTGTCTGTCTGTGGGAGTGGTGCATCCACACCATGTGGTGATTCTGCTGTCTTCCTGGCACATTTGGCTGGGGGCCAAGTCATCTTCCCTGGTCTCCCAGCCTACCAGTTCCCCTCCCATCCATGATTATGGTGATGCAGAAGATTTTCAGCAATTCTTACAAGTTTCTACTTGTGCCGTGTAAATTCTAATTCTGTCCATCTCTCCAATATGCTCCATGTCCTCCGCCCATTAGGATTTTGCAGCGCAGATGCATTGTGTGCATGCACCCCCTATTCATAGTCAGCCGCACATGTGCAGTTTGCTCAGTGTGAGTTTGTGAGAACCAAAAAAAAGCGCTGGGACAACATGCAGATCCGGAGCTGGAAGAAGGCGAGGTCAGACATTGAGGCAGGACCCCTAGCAGATGTGCACCCTGGTGGGTGCCATCACATATCATCTCTACATGTCCAGATCCTGCAGAGGGTGAACCCAGCTCTTCATGCCCAGGTCCTCGAACTGCAGGCCCAGATCCAAGCTACAGGTAAGTCCACACAGTCAGTATGATGGGGCTGAATCGGAATGTCATGTGAAGAGGATGTATGTTGTGAGGACGATGGTCGATGGACACGAAAATGTAGTGTAACGTAATGTACACTTCGAAATGGTGTGTCCATGGTGTCTGGAAGGTTCAACACTGTGTTGGTGCTAAGCGTGGGAGGGCCTGAGGAGGATGGGCAAAGAGGGTCCTTGTATTCCGCTATGGCCTTGATGAGTTACATGCTGGTGTTAATGGTGCTGGGTCATCAGTTACACATCAAGGGATATTTTCCCTTCTGGATCACTACCCAGTTGTCTTTTCCCTGATGGAAATATGTGGTCAATTCAGATGTGAGGGTCCAGGTCTCCATCTGCGTCCAAGGATGTGGGTTTACTTTTGGGGATTAGAGGGCAGGGGTGAGGGGCTGGTGTCAGGGCCTTGTCTGTTGGTGGCTAATGTGATACATGTGAGTGGGTTTAGAGCCTTAGATAGGCTTTGGTTGAGGTGGGCGATGGATAGCAAACTCGCCTGAAAGGTGTCAGACTCTATGGAGGAAAGCAGGGAGTCTGCCAGGTCCAGTTTTCCTCTTACCATGTACCATGATGGAAAGCGGGAGGAAGGTCCTTGGTCAGTGGAGAGTGAAGGACAGTGCCATTGATTGTGCGATGAAGATGGCTATGTGCCTTGCCAATATTAGGGGCCGAGGAGGGAGTGTGAAGTCCAGTTCATGGGAAATGTAAATTGCGAGTAGGGTATGGCTTGCGGCGTGTGTGGGGCCTGATACTAATTGCTTCAGTTGCAGTGTGCCCACGTGCATCATGATTCTGACTTCCTGGTCAGCAGCCAGTTAGGGTCACAGGACCTGCTCTGTCTCAGCTCCTGGGGATCACTACACACACATGTGACTCACACTGGCACACTCTGACACAGCCACTGGAATGTCCCACACCCTCACAGAATAGGCCTCTCATCTTGTCTAATGGATGCCCGTCATTGATGTCTTGTGATGACTGCGGCCAATGCTTGCAAAATGTGTAGGTAATGGGAGGGACAAATTGTAGAAGTAAGGCTTCCCCAGGTGCAGATGGTTAGTGTAGGTGAGATTAAATTGGGAATTGAGGGTGTGCTTTTGGCAGGGAGAGGAACAGTATGTGACTGTCAGTTAGTGACGTATACTCATTACACTGTTTTGTTGTAAGTGGGTATGTACCCATTGTCAGATGTTCCAGATGCAAGCTGAGACATTACTGTGTTGTACCATTGAGTGGGTGGATGAGGCAAATTATCCTCTGTTGACATGCACACATGTGTGGGATGGTTTGTAACTGGGGGACATAGTTGCCTCATGCATGCATTTGTTTGACACATACACCATTGGTTGCACTAGAAGGGGTATGCCCATGCCATTTCATTGCATAAGGTCCTTTATAACCCTATGCCCTTCATGGAAATACACTGCCGCTGCAGTATGATGTTGTGTTTCTGCATATGTCTATGAGACATCCAACATCCAACATGCAACAGTAGTCATGTATGCCCCATCCATGTGTCCAGTTGGCCGCAGTGACTATTGTGGCCATGAAGTGGTGTCTGCTCGTTCTATGCAAATCCATGCATGCAATTGATGGGGATGTCATCATGTATTATGAGCTTACATGTCTCTCTGTGACTCATTGAAGTCCTGATGTGTTGAGACCTTGACATTGATGTCAATGACATCTGCTGCCATGTGCAGTTCATGCACTGGGCTTGCACATTTGTCTCATGCCATATCATCTTTGGAATAGGTTTGTCTAAGGGGTACTTGTCATGGCCATGTGGTTACAGGTGGGGTTTGCATGTGCAGATACGTAGGTCTCATTATTGCTACATGACATTTGCTATGCACGTCTTGCAAAGACATGACACAGATGTGGCATTGTTTTGTGACTGTGTGTAAGGCCGTGGAATTTGTGTATGAGATGACGGCATGCTACTTCAGCAATCCTCGGACATGCACATGTGAACACACATACGCTGAACTTCTTTGCCTCTCTCCCTTTTCATCCAGTTTCACATGCAGATGAAGAGAGTAGCACTGAGAAGGAGCTACAATCCAGGCCAAGGCCTTTCAAAAGGCTACACAAGCCCTGACCACGACTGCCATCTTACACTTCATCTGAGGGACATGTGGTTGGCGGAGGAACATAATCAGATGGCGCTTTTGAGGTGCAGGAAATTGCAAAGGTCATGGAGGGTGAGTCGTCAGAGGCAGAGGGACAGGGTCATTCCACCATCCCCACAGACAAGCCAATCAGCACAGAGGTTCCATTTGGGGTGTCAGGGTCAGGTGTGGTGGAGGGGGAGGATGCCATTGTGGGCCTGTCCATGGTGTCTGGTGGGGGAACAGTGTTGGATGTGTAGGCTGCAGACATGGACCTCGGACAGGAGGTTTCGCAGGACACAGAGGTGGAGTCGGCTCTTCTTACTGTCCCAGACCCATCGGTTGCAGAGCTACACACCTTCAGTGATGCCTCCATGCAGACAAGCCCTGCAGTCAGGGCCGATGAGGCCATTCTTGATGTGGTGTCCCCCTGCTCTTTTCAGACCGTGGGCAGCAGGAGGCTGCCCTTGAGGCCCTTGATATAATCCGTGTACAGCTTGTGAGCCATCACAGGCAGGTGTGCTACATATTGTCCCAAATCAAAGGTGCACAGCTGAGCGTGGCCCTATTGGTACAGGCAACACCAATGCCACCCCCTCCTCCTCCTCTGCATCTATGCCCCAGGCCTTCCTGCTGACCACCGCCTCAGGCTCCTCTGCCCCTGTCACCTCATCAGCATGTCTGGTGGTTCCTTCCTGCTCGGTGGAGGTGCAAGTGGCCACAGAGGCCATTCAGGTGGTCTCACAGACTGGCATGACCTATACAGAGGAACCAGCAGTGCAGGTCAACATGGCACTTGAGGCCAGTGTTGGTGCAGTACTCCCCTCCAGGAGTCGGTCATCTTAACGGAGGGAGTACCAGTGCCAGAGGCGGGCTGCCAGGCAGAAGGAGCTGTTGCGGCAGCAGAGTGAGACATACAGGAGACGTATGGCCCGGAGTAGGCAGCAGGCATACAATGTCAGGCAGGAAAGACAGGTGGCAAGCCACAGGATCTGTGTAGCAACCACATGCCAGCTACAACACATGAGGCAGAAGGAGGAGCAGAGGCTGCAGGCAATGGTGGCGGCAGGTGCTAGATCCGAGGCTGCAGCTCTTGCAAGAATATAAGACGGCTGCACAGCAAATAGAACTTACCACTAGGGAGCACCAGCAGGCCTGCAGGGATGCCACTAAAGCCTGCCCTCAGCAAGTTGAGGTGGAGACACAGGCATCCTTGGGCCAGGTATTATCAGCCATTGCACTGCAGTAGTGACTGTACATAGTTTTATTTTTTATAGATATATATCATTTAACTTCATTCCTGTGATTTTGTTTTATGCTAATGTTTTTATGATTCATGTTCTGTATGCATTATAATACAGTTATGTCATTTGATGTGATAATTTTGTTTTTGCTGTGTACATCACTTTCTTCAATGCTCATGTCTGTGTGCATTCATGTTTTGGTGTGCATGTCACACTGGGCTTTTTTGAAGGTTGCATGCGGTGTGCTCATGTGGTATGCCTGTCAGGATTCTTGAGCCCTCACTCAGCATCTCATTGTTTTGAGCTGACACGATTTGTTGGAGCATATGTCCATGCATCTGGTCACCATGCAGGCATGATTCCGTGTTACACTGCAAACAAGCAGGTGTCAGGTTCACAGCCATGCACTTCTAGATCAGTATATGTAAATGTAATCATTATGACCTTCTCAGTCCATACATGTAGTAGGTGCATGTACATAGGATTGGTACATGTATTTGTGTTGTATGCAGACTGGCATGAGCATCTCTGGCTGTATGCGTGTAAAGGTGGTGGTGTATAATTTTGGTTCATCATTGTGGTAGTCACGGTTGTCCTACATTGCATTCCTTGCACAGATGGTCATGTAGTCATGTATGTTGGCTGTACAGATCTATGCTTACCTATGTAGGTCAATGATGACTATGCATGGATGTTGCATGTGATCCTGAGTTGTGGTTGCTGTATATGACCCCACTACTCATACAAGGTTGTAACTGTGTCATGGATGTGGGTGTGCTGTTATGGGTGACATTTCAATTCGAAAGGCTTTATCAATGTCATTTGTGAGTCAAAGGTATGTTGGGTGTGGTGATGTTGCCAGTGATGGTGTTTGTTGCTCTGTAATTTAGAAAATCCCTGTGATGGTCACTGTCATGCTCAGTACATTTAATGTGCATGTCTGTGCTGTCTGATTGTGTCTTGTGTGCAGAGTTGCATTCCTTTCACACACTGTGACTGAAAATGCATGTGTAACACCCCGAACATCACTTCAACATCTGAAGAGCAGATGAGTGTGAGCCTAAGGGTGATTGTAGCTGAACATATGCATCAGGTGAATGCATGACAACAGCACCACAATTGACTCCAATGAATGCATTAATTAAATTTCTCCATGGTGTACATCATGGGCGACACATATGTGTAAGATTTGAATCTGAACGACAGGTGTACAAGGGTGAGTTGTGATGTGATGGGCCACTCAACCCTCACACTTCGCGGGAGGTGCCAAGAAATATTCATGTGGTTAAACAGGTACACTCAGGTGATAATCCTCTGCCTTATTTGGTGAGGTGGACCAAGTGAAGTCAAATACCTCAAGCAAGAGGGGTGTAAAGGTGAACCAGTACAGTATACAATACATCCAGTGTCACTGTTGAAGATGAAGGAAATGCCAAATCCGGGTTTCACCAACAAATGTGGTCACCCATTTTGAACCCACCCACAGGTTGTAGTTTCAATGATGTGTGCACAATCTCCCTCTACAAGATACAGTAGGGTGTTGTGGCACACAAGCTGGAGGTAGTGACACTTGTAGTGGATTTTAATGGGGTATTGGGCTAAGTACTGACATGTGGAGGTTTGGGAATTGAACACATGTAGAAACATGTCCTAACAATTGTCTTGTGCAGAAATGGGCCGGATGCTCAGTTCAGTGTCACTGTACCTGCATTTGGTTTTGGGTAGGCTGACACAACTGAGCCTGGTTGGTAAGTTCATGTTTACTGATCTGGCTCAGTTGGGCACATAGATTCATGGAGGCCCTGGCAGCATGCAGGGTTTGAGCATGGGCAAATGCATGAACTTTGTGCAACCATGAGTCGGCAGCTCATTTGATACAAGCTGTGTCAGTCCAAAGTGGTCTTTAATCTTGGGCAGGCCAAGATGTCCTTTCCACACTGGAAGCAGACATGACGTGGTGCTGAAGGGTGCATGGAGGTGAAAGCAATGAGCCTGCAGTTCTGTGCCAGATATGCATGGCTTTGCTGGTCTACTGTACAAGTCGCCAACTGACCCTCCAGATATATGTTTGAAGGCCACTGTTGAACAGACTCTTCAGGACTGTCCAGTAATGTGCTTATCCAGGACACATTTCAGTGTCAGACTGGATGGGATTCAGTGGGATGTTTCAGCTGCATGGAGTGAAGAAGATGCCAGCACCTGCAGCTTCCCACCAGGTTGTATGGTGAATGGTAGAACCAATTTGGTGCAGGTGGATAGGGTGCTTTGGCTGTTCTTGTCTTCCAGGTTGTGTGCAATTGGCTCCTGGCCAGGATGCTTCTCTTCAGGGTCTGGTCTTCCAACACAGGAGTAATGTTTGTGGTTACTTAGTCCGGGTCCACAGCAAGGGTCACTCACAATTTTCCTTAGATGTGGTTGTAGGACAGTTATTTATTCTGTCATGGACAGTACTTTCCTGACATCCGGTGGGGGGATTTGGGCACTGCTACTGTCCCATAGATGTCCATGTAGGTATACTTGGACCGTATGTTTGGCCTTGAAGGTTGTTGGAGGAATTGGGGTGCACTCTGTTAACAGGTTGTCAGACTGGTTATCTTCAGGGCTCAAGTTCTCAGGTGATTGGTGTATAGCTAGCCTGCTTTAGGAGACCAATCACACAATCACAGCTCTGGCTGGCAAACAGTGATGTGCTGAGTTGGCTGCCCCTCTGGTGACATAATCACCAACCACATTTGGCATTTGTGGACTCAGTTTTGACCATGGTTTAGCACCCTTGCCAGGAGGATGTCCCTCACAACAGCACAGAGGAGCAGTGTTCCAATACAGTATGTTCTCAGTTGTAGTTTGGCACATTGGCCAACAAGGAAAATCACCAATATGTATCCTTGCACT
Source organism: Ambystoma mexicanum (assembly GCF_040938575.1). Lineage (NCBI taxonomy): Eukaryota > Metazoa > Chordata > Amphibia > Caudata > Ambystomatidae > Ambystoma > Ambystoma mexicanum. The sequence continues at coordinate 624,141,537 of NC_090939.1, read as the reverse complement.
TGCTGCTATCATTGCAATGATGTCTCTATACTCGGTGGGGGGTGGAGGAGGAATTTACACTCATCAACAGACATAGGGGGTCATTACGACTTGGGTGGTAAGGGATACCGGGCACCGGTAAGGAGACCGGTGCCGGTAATCCCTTACCACCCTATTCCAAGGTCCCTTGGCGGGGACCGTAAGTAGCATGTGGTCTGACCACACGTCCCTTCCGGTTCCTGCTAAGGGACCAGGGCGCTAATAACGGGCTTGCAAGTCGCAAGCCCGTTATTAGTGCCCTCCCCATTCCCATTGAGCCCTCTAAGGGCTCAATGGGAATGGGGAATGGTTTGTTCAATGGGGAATTACCAGTCCCACCAGGGCCAGACTGCACCTGTAAATCCCCATTGAACAAGACCGGTGCTGGTCCCGGTATTGGAGGCAGCCATGGCGCAACTAGCGCCATGGCTACCTCCAATCTCGGAATGAGGCCCATAGTGTGGAATTGTTTGCTGGGCAGTCCAGTCACCTGGGAGTGCAGAACCATTCACCTGCTGGATTAGGGGCACATCCCCATGCATGGAGGCTGCTGGCCGAGAACCATGCCTCTGGCCTTGGTGCTGTGGTATTGTTCCCTCATGTGAGTGTTGGGGCACCTGAGGACCAGTGCTGGGTAAGTGGTGTGCTGCCACGCTGCATCATAGGATTATGCCCACAGGGCTCAGTTCTTGTTGGGTGCAGACCCGGAAGGCCCCTGCCTACCTCGTGTATGCCTGTCCAGGCTCCAGGTCCCACTCTCACTGCCTTTTCCACAGCTGTGCATCCAGCTGCTGGGCATTGTTGGGTCTCACATTCCACTCTGGCAATTTGGTTCAGCTTGTTGGATGCCCAGTGAACAGGACTGATGACCCACTGTATCATGGTCCACCTCACAGAGCGCAGACAGCTCTTCCCCTGGGATCCCTGCCAGAGGCAAGGTCCCAAACGGCCCACAGCTTCCGCTCACACTTCAGCATCACTCTGGTCTCAGGGCAATTGGGCGACATCTGCACTGGGTGCACGCAGGCCAGCTCTGGGGTGGTTGGCTTGCTGTCTTCTTGTTGCACACGTACAGGCACAGCGGCCAGGGGGGGGCCTCCACCAGCGGCACCATACAACCACTACCTGAGGCGGACAGTCCCTTCAACCACTGTGCCTCCACAGAGTGGGTGCTAAAGGAGACAGGCCATAAGCAAATGTATAAGTCGGCCATATGCCCTATTTTCTTAATTCCAGGAGGATGTGCGGGTGATTTCAGATGCAGCTTGTGTGTGCTAGTACTTTGAAGAGCATGCATGGGTGCAGAGTCTTTGGGATTTCGGATGCACCTTGTGTGTGCTAGTACTTTGAGGGAAATGTATGGGTGCACAGTCCTGGGAATTTCGGATGCACCTTGTGTGTACTAGTACTTTGAGGGGGATGTGTGGGTGTGGGGTTATGTGTATGGTGTGGTGATTGGTGGTTGTACAGAGAGAAGGAATAGTAGGTGTAGGCGCACTTGCATTGGGTGTAGGCACACTTTGCATTTAGGGGGCACAGATTAGCCGGTCTACAGGGAGTAGGAATGTTGGGTGTGGACGCACTTTGCATTAAGAGGGTGCAGATCGGCTGGTGTACATGGAGAGGGATATTATGTGTAGGTACATTTTGCATATGGGAGGCACAGATTTGTGGAACTCCTGGGACTGTAAATGGTTGGTATGAGTGAAATTAATGGTGATTACCTGTAAGTAAGCGTCATGCAATGTGTAATATTTTTGCTGCATCTAGTGACACAGTTCACATTGTGCGCAAAACTATTTCAGTGAGTGCTTGGTGTGCATTGGGGGCGCGTCAGGTGGAAACCTGTTTTCTTTGCACTGTAGATCCCTGCTTGCACTTATTTCTGTAAATCGATAACATTTTTGCGCACACTTCGCACATTTTTCGGTAAATCAGGCCCTTACAGTAGAAAGTGAAAAGGAAGGACCGCTTCCCTGCGTGGGTTCTGGAAATCTTTAATGCTCTGAACAGTCCAAATGTGTCAGGAGTGTCGTGTCAAACTCCAGTATGGCTGCTCTTGGAAAGGGGTATCCTTTCCACATTTGGGACAGAAACCAACCAAGACCAAACAAGAACACTTTCTCTGCGGTGTATTGAACACAGTTGCCTGAATTCGATAAGGTGGGCAATAAGTTTAGTCCTATGCCGTTCAAAATGTCCATATAGGAAGGCCTTCTAAAGGGAGGGCGTCCGTAAAAGCACGGAAGGCCAGTCCACTTAATTAAGAACTTGTTGGATGGCAGTGCCCAATCTGTCTGAGCAGCCAGGGGCCTGCATTCTGCACGAGTTGAAAGCTCCTGACCAGGGGGGGGGGTGTTTGCTTAAAGATCATTTCCATAATATAAGCATATGAAATCGGGAACAAAATTTTCAAAGCGAGAGCAGGGAGAAATGGGCCGAATCGATGACACTCCGGAAGACAAGAGATCTAAAAAAAATCACACTTTTCATAACACTGAGTGTTCTTGAATACCAATGCTGGATAATGCACTTGCAATGATCGGCCATTTCCATAAAGCTGATGGGCTACAGCTGGGCCTGTCATCTTTGACTTATCTGGTACACATAGATATGTCCTAATTTCCATAAGAAATCATTGAAGCCCTGGCAGGACAGGAAAGGAATACTGGCCGCAGCAGGCAAGATCAAGGGCACATCATGTGAAAAATACTATTCTATCTGCGAAATGAGTTGTGTCTGTCAGTGGAAGACTAGGTGAAGAAACCACAAGAAAACACCTTACCCAATATAAAGATTTACTTTAAGGAAAACTGGCCACCAGATACATGCTACGATGAAATACTCTGTATTAATGATGAGCAGATGACGTTCCTGCAGTGCTTCAATGAAGGGATTATTTATTCAAAGGGGCTAAAAGGTGTAACTTGTGTTCTGCTCATCTGAATGGTGCTTTGAGATGGTTGCACAATGTGGTGATTGGAGGGTCGGCAGAGGATTTCTTCAACTCGAAAAGAGTGTTCACGTGCATGAAATGTGTGCATTCTCTGCGTAAGGCTGTGACTTAGCTCAGAGGTGCCCTCTAATATAGCCCAGCGGCCTCATTGTCTTAAGGTCTTTTAAATCCAAACAAACACTCAGGATCAGCAATGTTGGAATGTGACATATTGAGGCAATGCATGGACGATCAGAACCAAAACCATCGAGGATCCGTCAGCCATCTTTGCGTTGTCCGAACTTTGGCAGAGACAAATGTGCATCTTTCATTGTTCACACATGCCTCCACTCAGGACCTACAATACATTATTATTGGTAAATTTGGTGCAGAAACTGTATTTACTCCATAGAAATTGCCTGGGTGAGGACCATAGTAATTGCATGGTGGTGTGTATGGATTGGACTATGATTAAGGTATTTTGACCTAACAAACGTCTTGGTGCATGATCTACTCATGTGTTGGATTACTCAGCAGGGATCTGTGTAGAACTTAATTACGTGACACACTGGATAAGAAATCTACAAAATCCCTAAGTCACTAGTCAGCTACCATGAGGGTACAAGTAAGACCTAGGATTTCATTCACGGAGTCACAAAGAATCATTAAACACACGTCCCAAATTTGGATCCAGGAATAGGCTGCAGAGTAAAGTATACTTAGATATCATGGCAACCTCTGCCACTTGGCGCTGGTGTATGCTGTGCAGAGTATACTTCTGGGACTAAGGCATCCAAAGGTTAGATGCTTTTCAGGTCCATGTTATGAAGCCACAGAGCAATGACCCTGATTTATGACCTCATAAGCCAATAAGGCAAGAGCAACACTGATCTTTTGTACAGAAGGCTTAAAGCCTGCACGCCAGACCATAGAAGAAATGGCCTTTGAATCATTCAACCATTGGCAAGTTTATTCTACAGATTATGCCTCAAGTTTCATTGCATGCCTTTTTGTACCCCAATCTTGCTGCATATGGGCGGAGATAAGATGGAAGCAGGCAACAGCTTCGATGAGTGCTTAGTTGCAATGCGTGATTGGGCTGACACTGTTTTCATCATCATCAATGTTTACTTCAGGTTCATCTATTGAAATCAATAAAACATGTACCTAAGTATACACAAATTACAACAAAGCACAATTCATTTATGATGAAGGATTAACACAAGTGTTAAAACTGCACAGACAATAATTTGAATTTTTTCGAGAAATGTTTTAATTATCCCAATGTAAAGTGTTATACATAAAAGGCCTAATAGAAATATTTAACCTCTATGTATTGGATCACATATTTCTTTCTCTTAAAACGTGATTTACAACAGCAATAGAATCTAACTAGTTGGCTACGCATGTTTCGCAGTAGTAGCCTCACCACAGCGAAACATGTATTTCTCCAAGCAACGCAATCTCGAAAACAATGCTCAAGTTTTTTTCCACGGGAACACATTGATGTGCAATACATATTCTAAAATAACATAACAAAGGAACAAAGAAAATAAGAATGCATACAGATAAAACTATTCATCACAACAAAAGGTGTTCCTAATTTAAAATAGAACACATGAATACTTTGTTGGTAATAATTAGGCGCACTAACCATGCAGTTAACTTTGCTCCAACTATATCATGATTATTACCATAAAAGGCATTTATCATCCTTCATTCTGCATGATCGTCTGATACATTTCGTTTTCATACCAGTCTTGGTTATTTTCCGGAAACTGAATTATTACATGCAAGCACAAACATGATTCTGGGCACTTTAAGAGTTGTACCTCCAAATCAATTGTGGTAAATGTAAGATACCTACAAAGGTTGATTGGGGTGTTCTGATTTGGGCCAATAGTTTCCTGTTGCAATTATCGTTTCTATACAAATAAAAAAGGTTTGTAATGCCATTGGCTGTGCTGAGTATATGTAATGCTAGTAAAGCTTAATGGTAGAGGTCAGTGTACAGACATGGAGCTACCCTATCAGGAACAAGATGTATCCAGTAAGATAGACAAAACAATAGTTGTTTAAAAAAAATCTCTATAATGGTGTACCATAAAATTGACCATGAAAAATACAAAAGTACGAATGACCTAGGTACTGCAATTTGAGCAATGGAGTACATGCTAGGTTCAGAGCATACAGTCCCACACCAATGCCCTGCCCCAAAGAAAGAGGAACCTGCCTTCTGCCTATGATCTTTGTTTTTTCCTCCCTTGTACCCCTCTCTTGCCTCGTTGCCTGCAACACTTGTGTATGGGTGCAATATAAATAAAATATCATATCATATGACAACATTAAAAAACCTCAGACTCATGACATTCAAAAGCCTTGGACTCCGACAGTGACCTCATACTTGAACCATGTGACCATAAATGGAATCCAAAACGTTTACCCTGAAGTAACCTGGAACTGCCCTGTTCTTTCAAGTGTGGGCCAGATGGTTTACTGTAGGGAGAACATGAGAAACAGAGATTGTCTCAAGTTTAAATGAAAAAGGCCCCTGAAAAATGCATCATTTTATTCATGTTTTTGGCCTCCCAGCAGCTACCATGACAAGGGTGTATTTATGGGATATCAATAATAACCTGCTCCATCGAGAAGCAGCACCCCACACATTGTATGGAGTTTCACAAATATACCAGGAACGTCCATGTGAGCTGACCCCCAATCCTAGGTTTTATACAACATTAAATCAACAGCCATGGCGATTAAAAGCTCATGCCCTACAAATCATGAAATTGCATATTAGAAATGTGATGAGCTAGGAGTGGATCAGAAATGTGATCAAGGTAGAAAGAGGACTCAGCCAGCTCTAGAGAGAAATTCATTTTAAAATAACAAAAGCCAAGCAATAGATGTTGTCAAGTATTCTGAAAGGTACACTTATGTAAGTCCCCTGCTGTACAAAAGAATAAAGACCAAATGAACCATCATTTTATTTAGTCTTCCTAATGTAACATTTTATTTATTTTCCCAGCCATTGTCATATTATTGTACAAAGTTTATAAAAAACATGGTGTATTTTACATAATATCTTATATTCTAAATATGTGGAAAAGCAGTGGTTCTTTTGTATTTGTTTGAATAACACTTTTAGTATTATAAATATTATTATGGTATTTATTGAGCACGGATATAGCTCCGAGCAGCAACAGACCGCTTTACAGAGATGTACAACAATAGAGATACTTAACGGTGTGTTTTTCAGAGGTAACACCATTGTGTTTATTTCAGCTCTTTATTATGCTGACCAAGTTAATCAGAGTTTCAACCCAAGGCACACCAGTCCCCACCCTTGGGGGTACATTTCAAGGGGATTCTTAAAACAATAAGTTGGAATAACAACAACTTGAGATTTGTAGTGCAAGTGGAGATGATCATCTGGTGGTCGAAGCCCATTCTTTTTTTATTGCAGAGCCTCAAAAGGATATTCTTCCATTAAAATGACACTTTTGGAACTTTGCATTGCAATAAACTGAATGTCAGGATCTGCCAGATGGGTTCCAGTCTTGGTGTCAGAACAGGAGCGGGGAACCCAGGCAGGTGAGGATAATTGTCTTCCCCCCAACACTGCAATCTTCCAAGTGAATTAACTGGAGAAGCACATGATTGAGTGAAAGAACTGGTGGTGAACTAGAAAGTTCCTGTAGGCTGTGAGAAAAGAGAAAAAGGGTACAAGGTCCAGTACAGTAGATAAAGAGCCCCTCAATGACCCTAGTTCCCATACATATACCTGAATCTACAAAAAGGAATCCAGGAAAGGCAGACAAGTCAAGATGCCGGCTGGGTATAGTAATCCAGGGTGAAAGTACCAGGTCAGTAGTTCCAAAGGGGAAGGCAAGGCAACCCAAAAGGCAAACAGGGGTTGAAATACCAGGTAAGCAGTACCAAGGAGAAGGAAAAGCAGTCCAAAAGGCAATCCAGGGGTCAGTGTTCCATGTAAGCAGTTCCAAAGGAAAAGGCAAGGCAATCCAAAAGGCAACCTATGGGTCAAAATACTAGGAAAGCAGTTCCAAGTCAAAGGCAAGGCAAGGCAATCCAGTGGTCCAGGGGTCGTATTAGTAGGCAAGAAGATCCAAGGAGTGACAAAAACAGGAAACAGAGGAAAGCAACCCAACCACAGGAGCGTGTTGGGAAGCAAGGTGATCCAGAATCCTTTGCTCTTTATTTCCAGATTTGAGTCTGACATGAGCATGCCTGTGTGTGATGTTGTACATCACTGTGCACCCTGCAAGGCCCGATGGGAGGCGTAGTCCCCCGGCGGCTGTGCTGGCAGAGCTGCAATGGCAATTGCCATTGCCTGAGCCATATGCAGCCATGGCTCCTTGTCCAGCGGCGGGTCATGACACCCAAACATATGGTACCCCTAATCCAATAGAACAAGAAGAACCTGTCATATTATTTAAATCAATCATTGACTGAAACAATTATGTAGGCTTATTTACATGAGTCATTTTGCTGAACATTACATTTTACATATAAAAACAAGTATGGCATATCATTTTGAGGCCATGTAACTTAAAATCGTGGGGATTGGGGCATTGTTACCATTAAAAAAAATCTCTGCTATTAATATAAACTCAACTTTCCTATGATTATTATTAATGGATAGAATTATTAATAGTCATAATTTTATGAATAAATATGTCACACATTCATACTGCATATGTGGACATGCATGTGAGCCTGGTAGGCGGGGGGGGGGGTGTGTTTCACTAATGTAACATATTTCAGTGATTAGATATAAAAGAACAAATGATACAAAATTCCAAAATTCAATATTACTCAGAGCGTATCGCCCACCCCCCCCCCCACCATTTTCATATTCAGATATATGAACATCCAATGGAGACTTTGGTGTGTAAGACTGTTTGGCAAGTCAATGGAAATGGAAAGATTTGAACAATCAAATAGTGTATTGTAATCATGACATAAACATGGGAATATGATATATTTTAAAAATCCAGGAACACACAGGGAATGGGAGTCTGACTCTGGAAGAAGCTACAGGAAAGAATTCCATCTATTTTTATTGGATGAGTGTTGAATATGGATATTATATGGAGATGATAAAGCCTTACCAATTGTAAATGGAACCAACTTAACCTGAGGCACACCTACTTTCCTGAAAAGGGGAGGAAGGGACCTGGAGGGACTTGCTGACTTGCAATTCCCTGGGAACACGAGGGGGTCTGTTCTGGCTCTGCACCTTTAAATAATTACCCAAAATGAGTATGAGAATTCCCCAAATGCAATGTCATATGCTCTCTGGAACCATTTATATTGCTAAAGTCCCAGAAGGGGGTAGTCTGAAATGTATTAACATTTATTGATGTTGTAAAGGGAAATTAATACTGCATTCTCATTGGATTTAAAATCAAGTGAGATTTATTTTAATTCCAACCCAAAATATACAGGGATACAGATAGCACACAGCTCTTTGGAAATAACAATCTCATTAAATGATACTCAATTTATTTTCATTCATCTGTGGTATGAAGATGTCTTAACTGTAGCCTAATGAAGATTTGATTGCTAATGTGTGTTCTGTGAAGGCCATATCCAAGGATTGGGAAATAAGATCAAGTTTAATTGTGTAATTCCTACTCTCATAGAAAATAATATGAACGTGAATGTAAATCCCATGCAACCCTTCACTTTTGACTTTACATAATAGAGAAAAGTAATATTTTGCCAGTAGAACAGAGACTTAATCCTGTTTAATACGTTCCTAAAACCATTGTCCCAGGTTAGGTGGGTGAGAACTAATCGTGTGCATTCGGAATCAATGACACTGCCTTTCTTATCAAAACCTGCAGAACTCTGATGTAATTCATTACAAGCTTACTTTAAAATGTACACAGATAGTAACAACCCATAGTAACATATTTATGTGGGAAATGTGAGACATAAATCAGTTCTCTGATGTGAGCATTTGTTGGTGTTATTAGGGAAAGCAAAGTTCTTTCTATCATTTGTAAATATAACATTATGTTTAATTTGGAGCTGTTTTGAAGCCAAGAGTTTTGATACAATGAGAGCAGCAGCAATATAAGTAGAATGTCTATTGTTATTCAGAATTAAGCATAGAGAGTTTTGATTATTTAAATGGATGCATGTCTGTAAGAAATAGCAATATTTATGTAGGCAGATTATTTTCATTTTTGTAGACAAGCTGCCTGTGTTTGTGTGATATTGTGGTGACCTCCCCTACCTAAAGCTTGGAGAACAGTGTTACATTGTTCATTTTAATAAAACATAATATTGATTCCTAAATTAGCCTGTTTCATATGCCCAGAATTGTGTGGTGGGATGGTACCTCAGGGGCATTAAACCAGGGGTGCCCTCTTAGCAAAACAAACAAAAATATAGCAGTTAAAATCTGTGGCAATCACAGATTAAAGCCATCCACCTTATGCCTTACCTGATCTTCACACATAGAAAAACAACAGTGATCACAGTAGTAATTCCAAGACTGGATTATGCCAGCAGCTTCTATGTGGGTATCCAGGATTATCTACTGGACTGACTACAAATAGTCCAAAATGCACAGCTATACTTCTGTTGAGAGTTTGAAGACACTAACATATCACCCAACTATCAGAAACTTAATTGTCTCCCAATAAATAAAATGGAGGATTCCATTCAAAAACCTGTGTACAGCCCACCTTGCCTCCCCTGCCTTCCATGGCAGAGTCCCAGAAACCATAACTAAAAATGCAGCCATTACAAACCACAGAGAAGGAATAAAGATTTTCCATAAGGTCTTACTAGAAAGTCTTGATTCTATTAAAGACACGGAGGCGAGCATTATGCTTCTCTTTCTTTTATTAAATTATTAAAGGAAGCTCAGCAGCAAGAAATATTTCTTCAGAATATTGAAAAATATTTATGTAACAAGTAAACAATCCAGGAAAAAACACTCTAAAATCTTGAGAGTTGTAAAGAACACAAGAAACTCCATTTCCCAGGAGGACAGTGAAAAGTTCAACATAAAGTCACCAACATGTGACTTGAAACGTCCAATGACAAGGTAAGTCTCTGAATAAACAGTCCTGAAGATGATGCTACTTCCTCTTTCGAAGCTGCGAACGTGTCCAAGATAGCCTTAAGCCAAGGCCATCATGTGGCGTAATGCTGGTGTCCCGTATCAGGCTGATTTGTCTGCTGACCCTGTCAGGAAGATAGAACGAAACACAGTCAGTTCATGTATATTACAACCCTAGTTCCCAAATAGGGGTGGGAGAGAAATACATTGTTACTTAATCGACAGTACTGTTTAAAATAAACCATCATTTGTAATATATTCATATATATAACAATCCGTAAGCATATTTAAATTTCTCGCTGGGTGGGATAATGCTCGCCTCCGTGTCTTTAATAGAATCAAGACTTTCTAGTAAGACCTTATGGAAAATCTTTATTCTATGTCAAGACCGGAGGCTCCCATTATGCTAGTTTAAAGCTTACCTACCACAATAGCCGCCGGCTGCTCTACTGGTTTCAGATAAAATTCCTTGAATACTGATTCACTTGCCCAGTCTGCCATTCTCATGATGTCATCTAGGCGAATCCCAACTTGAAAAGCCTTGGAGGCCATGGCTCCTCTGACGGAGTGCGCTCCAAAATGCAAGGTATCAATCCCTGCTTGGGTTAGGGTCCATCGCACCCAGCGCGCTAAAGTTGGGGAGGAAACTGCTTTATGTGGTTTACGTAAGGCTATCAACAGTTGTCCGTCTGGCGAGTTCCTGAGAGGTGCCGTAACCTCCTCGTAAGCCTTTAGACATCTGACTAAGCAGAGCTTGGGTTGATCTGTGAATGCAGGATAAGAGATCACTCTAGAGTTGCATTTGGTCCTTCTATGTATGTGGAATACAATGCCATCTGGAGAGAAGGTTCTGCCTGCTATGTCTAGAGCCTTAACATCGGAAACTCTCCTGCAGGAGACGAGACAGAGCAGCGTAACTAGTTTGCCGGACAGAGCAGTGCGGGATAATTCCTTGTTATCTGGCCAGGAAAGAAACAGGTTGAGCACTATGTTAACGTCCCAAAGCTTGTTGTAGCGGGACGGAGGAGGTATTGTAAGTCTGATGCCCTTGAGCAGTCTGCAAACCAGATGATGTTCCCCTGCTGGAACTCCTTCTATAGGGTCGTGGCCTGCTGAAATTGCAGAACGGTACGCATTAACTGATCTATATGCTAAACCTCTTTCCACTAAGGATGCGAGGAAATTGAGGATCTCCTCTACAGGTGCTGAAACTGGATGTAAGCCTTTCTGTTGGCACCAGTTTCTCCAGGCGTTCCAAGAGTTAGAATATCTTTTGAGAGTGGCAGGGGCCCAACTCTCTTCGATGAGACTAACTGCTTTGAAGGACATGCCTGGTACTCTCCACCTTGCCCTGAAATCCTCCAGGCTGCTAACGATAGAGAGCCGTGGAGGAGTAGGGGGTGGCGACTGCCCGCCGGATCTAGAAGGAGATCTGGAAATCGGGGTAGAAGGATTGGAAAATCCGAAGAAAGTTCCAGAAGAACTGGATACCAGGTCTGAGAGGTCCAGACCGGAGTTATCAGAACCAATTCTGATTGCTCCTGACGTGCCTTCGCCAGGGTCCTCGCAATCATGTTGAAGGGGGGAAAGGCATAGTGAACCCCTTCTGACCAAGATTGGAGGAAAGCATCTGTCGCTGTCGCTGCTGGATCGGGGTTCCAGCTGAAGAACACTGGAAGTTGAGCGTTCAGGCGCGAGGCACACAGATCCTTGGACATGGGACCCCAAATTCGTTGAATTCTGAGGAAGACTTCTCTGTCGAGTCTCCAATCGCTGTAGTCGATCGTGTTCCGGGAGTACCAGTCTGCTACTACATTCGTGAGACCTGGTAGGTATTCCGCTGTGACTGAAATCTGGTGTTGCAGACAGAAATGCCAAAAATCTTTGGCTAATTCCGCTAGGGGTCGAGATCTGGTGCCTCCCAGATGATTGATGTATCTCACTGCCGAGACGTTGTCCATTTTTAATAAGATACAACAACTCACTCTGTCTTTGGCGAATGAGCGTACTGCGAAGGAACCCGCCAAGAGCTCTAGGCAGTTTATGTGCATCTCGAGTTCTGAAGTAGACCACGTTCCTCCTGTGGCTACTGAACCGCATCTCGCTCCCCAGCCGGAACGGCTGGCATCTGACTCTATCACGAGGTCTGGTGCGGAACCGAATATTGCTCGGCCGTTCCAGGCTTCCATGTGAGTAAGCCACCAGTTGAGCTCTGTCCTTGCTTCCGGTGACAGAGTTAGCCGCTGTGAGTAGGAGAGACTGCGTCTTAGGTGTTGCCCCTTGAGTCTCTGTAACTCCCGGTAATGTAAAGGTCCAGGAAAGATCGCTTGAATGGAGGAGAAGAGAAGTCCTATCACTCTCGCTAAGTCCCGAAGAGAGAACTCCTCCCTCTGAAGGAGCCTGCGGATCTCTCGTTTGGTTGAATTAATCTTGGCTGTGGGAAGACGAAGTTGAGTTAACTCGGTGTCTACGACGAACCCTAGAAATTCTAAGTTTCTGGAAGGGAGAAGGATTGATTTCTCCCAATTTATAAGAAAACCGAGACTGTGAGGTAGGTCTATGGCTAATTTGGTCTGTTGCTCCGCTAGAGCTTGAGACTGAGCCAAGAAGATCATATCGTCCAAGTATATAATTAGGCGAACACCCTGTTCCCTGAGATGTGCCACTACTGGCCGGAGTAGTTTGGAGAAAACCCAAGGAGCGGAAGAGAGGCCGAAGGGCAAGCTCGTGAACTCCCAGCTGTGAAGATTCCAAGAGAATCTGAGGTAACTCGTGTGGTCCTGGTGTATGGGAACCGCTAGGTACCCGTCTTTCAGATCTAGGCGCGTTAGCCAGTCGTTGGGTCTCAGAAGGTCTCTTAGCATGTGAATACCCTCCATTTTGAAATGGCGGTAGACGATGAAATCGTTGAGGGCCTTCAGGTTTATTACTGGACGCACTTTCTCTTTTCTGCGTACCAGAAATATAGGACTGAAAAACCCGCCTTGGCTCGTGCAGGGGCGAATCGCTTGCTTCATTGCTAAGCTGTGAATTTCTTTGTCCAAAGCGACATGGTCTTCCTTGGACATTGGAATGAGAGCGGGACGATTTGTTTGGAAAGGATGTGCGAAGAATTCTAGGTGCATGCCGCGCACTGTATCTCTGACCCATGCGTCCCCGGATAAGCAATCCCAAGCATGTGCAAAATGAGCTAGCCTCCCCCCTAGGCATATGTGGCGCAGGCGCTGTGGAGGGTAGACTGATCTGTGGTTTGTTGTTGTTGGGCTGGGTACCGGGCGGCTCTCCTCCAGCCGCGACCTCTGCCTCTCCCTCTCGAAGGGAAGAAGGTGTCTGAGCGATCTTGCCAGGCGTGATGTTCTCTAGATTGTTGAGGTCTTCTATCGAAGGAATATCGGCCGGAAGAGCGACCTCTGCCTTGTCCGGCCCTGGCAAAAATTCTTGAAGAAAACACTCTTTTAATGGATGCTTGTGCTTTGTCCAGCGCAGTAAAGGTGCCTACGAATTTGGACATTTCCTTCATGAAGGAGTCTCCAAAAAGTAGGCCTTGGGCAGTTGCTCCAAATTCCGTGTCTGCTAATTCGCATAGTTTAGCGTCTATTTTGTGCAAGATACCTTTGCGGCGCTCCGCTGAAATGGTACAGTTGGCATTGCCCAGTAAACAAATGGCTCTTTGAGCCCAACTTGAAAGTATCACAGGATCGATGGTTCTCCTGTGCTAATAGCCGCTTCGGCTAGATCCATTATCTTGGCCAGAGGGCCTGTAATGTCCAGCACCCGGTCTTGACACGACCTCCAGGCACGATCTATACCTTTTCGTGGATCTTTAATATTTTTTCCTAGGAAAGTAATCATTCTGGAGTCTAACTCCGGTGTCAGGGCTACTTTATCTGGGATTTCGGGGCCTGGACATTCCGCCCTAAGCTTTGCTCGGACCTCTTTGTCCAAAGGCTTACGAAGCCTGTTCTTGATATAATCTGTTGTCCTAGAAGATGACTCCCAATGCGAAAATCTGGGGTGTATCAGATCCTTCGGCACAAACATTCCTTTAGAGGAAAGGGAATCTGTGCTTGACTTCTTAGGGATGGGGGCTGCCACAATCCCTGAGGTAGAGGGTCGCGACCCAATTGAGTGCGCATCTTCTTCAGAGGAAGCTGGAGACTGACTGTGAAAGTCGAGCTCCTCTTGATCCAGGCCCTGTTGATATTCTTCTGGGCTTAAAGGTGTGATATCCCTGAATTCTTCCTCCGGATAGGAGGGTTCATCCGTGGAAGGGGGCCCCTTCCTGTCCAAGAAGGCTTTCTTAAGCCTGGAGAAGGCGTCTGATAAGGCAGCAGTGGCTGGTTCTGTCTGGCTCGGGGGGGTCGTAGAGTTCTTACTCAGGCGAGCCGGTGTACATCCCCCTTCTGAAAGGTGCTTTCTTTTTTGGGTCTTTTTCTTTGGTAGGGATTTGTCTTGCAAATGCTCTTCCATGTCATCCAGGCGCTGCTGAATAGGCATAAGCATTTGTGTCACCGCTTTTTTTATGCTGGTCTCCACAGTGGAACCCAGCACCTTCTTTAGGCTGGAAGCCATAGCCACTTCATCAAAATCATAAACCTCTTCCTCCTGACCAGACCAATCCTGGCCCTCCTGAGGGAAGTATTGTGCTGCCATATTATGAGCACCTTTCTATTCACCCTACCTTTTTTTTTTTTTTTTTTTTTTCTAATTATAAATGTGTGAGCAGACCGCCTTCTCTCAATGCCCACTTATTCAGATGAGGAAAGTTGTGAGAGCCCTAACCAGAAGGGCACGAAACAGCGATCCGCTGTATCTGTAAATTCCTCTTTTCTTTTATTTGTTTTGAGTAAGAAAATGCTAAGGGGAGCTCCCGGCACCCGCGATCGCTAATCCGCCATGAAATAATAACGGAAAGCGATCGCGAGCGCCAGAAAACTGAGGAGCGGACCTGCTACGGCAGGCGCTCCCTCTGGTGGCCGCTCGAAGCACCGCGGTCACTCGGAGGACTTTGCGGTTCCTTCCGAGTCCTGAGGACCCAGGCCGCTTCGGAAACAAAGCGGAACGGAGCCGCAGGAGTTACGCCCGCAATAACACAGAAAATCAGAATGAATAAACAGCCTAACGAAGGCTAAGAAAGTGAAGTACTCTCCGGCGCCGGCCGGAAGCGGTCGGCGTCGGAGAGAAAACACACAAACACACGCGAAGTGTGCTCGGCAACGAAGTCGAGAAATTACTTCGTATTATAGCGCGCGACGAACGTTGCGCCAATCATAAAACAATTATAAAGAAAATAACACATCATTTCGTATATATACTAAATTTTATAAACAGATCTAGAAAATGATGTACTTATCTCTTGCTGTGAGCAGCAAAGAAAGAGAAAGTAGCATCATCTTCAGGACTGTTTATTCAGAGACTTACCTTGTCATTGGACGTTTCAAGTCACATGTTGGTGACTTTATGTTGAACTTTTCACTGTCCTCCTGGGAAATGGAGTTTCTTGTGTTCTTTACAACTCTCAAGATTTTAGAGTGTTTTTTCCTGGATTGTTTACTTGTTACATAAATATTTTTCAATATTCTGAAGAAATATTTCTTGCTGCTGAGCTTCCTTTAATAATTTAATAAAAGAAAGAGAAGCATAATGGGAGCCTCCGGTCTTGACATAGAATCGATCCAGCAGAGCGGCCCCAGTAACAGCTCCCAACTTCATTTGAAAACACAACATAGGACCCTCCATCTTCTTCCTATTAACCAACCTTCTGACACTCAGAAAATCCTTGAAATTCCTGCTATTCAACTGACAGCAGCAAAAGACCAGCACAAAAACTCAGCTAACAGAATCCCACATTTTGCAACATTGAACCCAGGGAACTTCCTTTATCTATTTACCTGAACATGCCACAAACCTGCACACAACTGTTAAATATAGAACAATGGGACATCAACTCATTAATGTCAGTCTCCCTACAACCTTTTAAATGGGACTAATAAGCAATGTACTATGGGAGATTGGAGTTACTCAGGTGTGTCTCTCTGTGCCCTTTCAAATGTAACTGAATCAATACTCACACATACATGCAATGGGCCACTAAACAAATAAATGTCCAAGGAATTCTGGGGGAGAAGACCCATTTGGATCAGTCTCCCAACACCCTTTTAGGTAAACCGAACTGCAAGACCCTTCACCAGCAGATACAGCCTAATCTTCAAACAATACTGTACCAACAATCCTGAAGTAGAGGGTTCCTTCTCACATAACCATTCTGCTTATTCCTCTACTCCAACAATCTCACAAACTCGTCTCTCTCCACCTTCATCTACTCACACAATCAACACTTTCAAATGGCATCAGGAGGCCTACGCACATGCACCATTAACATAGTAACACCATTTCTCACTTCTCTGGACCTATCATACATATGGCCCCACACCAGTGACTAATCAGGCTCTCACAGAACACACTTCAATTAATTAATCTTGGGTTCTCCCTACTGGTTTGAAAAACACACCCAACGTGTCATGTCCACACAAGACTCAGGTGCTTCTGACCTGCAAGCATCAACTTCAGAGGTTTCACCATCTGCATTTACCCCTATGCCAGTAAGAGCCCCCACCGACTTTTCTTGCAGAGCCTTGTGCTCCAAGGCCACCAAGATGTCAAAAGGGAGCTATACAAGAGCACTTTACATTACCATAACTGAATGTGCATTTGTGAGCACTCTTACACCACTGGGGAAGGGACTCTTGGTGCTAAAAATTATGTATTTTGTTACCCAATGTAATGTTTCTCTGTTTAGTGACCTTGAAAGGATGAAAGGACAAGTGGACCAGGGGTCCAATGATCCATGTATTTTATGCATTAGTACAATGAGAGACAGGCTGGCTAATTACATTGCATTATTTTACACAACATTTGAGAGGGTAGAGTGTGGTAAAACCAAAAGAGGCTATGAAATATACAATGAAATCAATGGATTGTAACAACATCTTCCTTGCCCCTCTGGTCCACCTCATCTCCTCCTACTCTCCGCATTTCCAGTGTTATGCAGACAACACACAGCACTCCTTCATTCGTCCTTCTACTTCCGCCTCTTCGTCCTCTCTCATCCCTGACTGTCTGACTTGTATTCAGGCATGGTGTGCTGCCAATGATGTCTGCCTTAATGCCAGTAAACCCAAGATTCTTCTCACTGGTACTCCAGCACCTGACTTCCCCTCTTGCTCTCCCCAGCCTTTATTGCCCCCCCCCCACCCTCATGTGAGGCAAAAAACCTTGGTGTCATCTTTGACTCCTCTCGCTCCTTATCTCCTCACATTGCAGACCTTGCCAAGAAGGCCCACTATCAGCTGCACCTCCTCAGAGGCATTCTCCCTTTCCTCACCTTCCCCCAGAAACTCAATGTCTCCAGAGCTTTGGTCCTCTCTAGGCTGGACTACTGCAACAGCTACTTCCTCAATCTTCCTTTATCCTCCATTCGCCGCCTTCAACTAATCCAGAACAGGACTGCAAGACTTATCCTTGGCCTCAAGCCTAGGGACCAAATCTCTCCAGCCCTAAAATCTCTCCACTGTCTCTTGGTTGCTGTTAAGGTCAAGTTCAAGACCCTCTGCATCATTCACAAGGTGTTCTGCGGTCTGGGACCCTGCGACATCCAACTTTCTCTCCCTAAATACCTCCCTACTAGAGCCTCTTCTAACTCCAACTTTCTGCAGATCAGATCCTTATCAAAGCAGAGAATTGGGGGGTAGATCTCTCTCCTCCTCGGGAGCCTCCCTCTGGAATGATTTGCGTGACCCTCTCATGCTTGAGCCGGATCTCCTCAAGATCTGTAAGCTCCTGAAGACCCTCCTTTTTTCTTCTTCCTTCCCTCTCTTTCTCCCCTGCTAACACCCTTGTCTGCTGCAGTGACTGGCTGCCTGGTTCCCTCTGAGTTCTACTGGGCACCAACCCCCCCACCATTCCAACTTCCTCCTCACACTTAGCATGTGTACCCCATCCCCTGGCTCTTGCCTTCCTGGCCTCCCCTTAGCACTCGCCTAGCCCTGGCTGCCTTCTACCCCCCTCCTGCTTCCCCTTTCATCTGCACTCTCTCCTCTTCACCCTGTACTTCCCCTTCCCACTCTAGCACATTGCATCTCGCTCAGACCGGCACCCCCCCCTCTTCCTCACACTTCTTGTTACTGCATTTGCACGATCCGAATGTCACAAGGCCTCGTAGGGCCATTATTTTTTTCTTTCTCCCTTGTGCCCCCACCTTTTTTGTCTGGTAGCGCTTTGAAACACCATTTGTTGTATAGGTGCTTCACAAATATCCAATAAATTAAACCCCTATAATTGTACCTAATTTAGTAATACTGACAGCATTTTGATATGTAAATCTTGATGTGGGCCGGAAATGCACAACTCCTGTATAGATTGTGGGTTGCTCTCCTCAGACTGGAACATACAATAAAGTTTGCTTGTGAAATAATTTGAACAAGAGTAATTGTTCTCGATAACAGTTACTTTTACTTTTGTTGCATGCCTGTGGCTGACTTGCTTCGTGCAACAAGTGTGTTCTCAGGGCTGTTGTCAATGTGTGCGGATGTTAGCATTAAGTTTAATTATACATTATAGATAATAGACCATTAATAGTTGTAAATAGTAAATGTATTCAAATAGCGTCTCATAACAGAGAATTGCATTTTTTCCCAAATAATTCTTCCTCCTCATTTATTTCAGCAATAATCATGTATAAATTTGATTCACTGACAGGGTAAAGCAGGATGCCCAACTACAACTTTGCCACGGCGCATGAACTTTCATTAAATCTCGTTCATACAAGTGGTACTTTGTGCTAAAGAATACATTTTAGCTTTGGGTATTTGGCCCTCACAGGTCCCAGCTATGTCAAAGTACCACTTGTTAAACCTGAATTTGGATAAAAGGGAAGATGTTGCAAACAGAGGCAGTTAGTGCACCGGGACACCTCTTTCGGGTTCATTTTGAAGAACACGATTGTGGAAAATGTTTTGGGTTGAAATGTAATAGTTATGGGGAATCTTAAATTACAGCTCTAAAGGATCGCTGTTAATGGTGAGTGGAGCTCAATACACCATCATATATATTTAGCTACATCTGAAACTGTCTGCTTCCTGGTTTTCCTATCAATATGATTTGTTTCATAAAGATGTCTCATAAAATGTAAACACAAATATCACATTCAAAGAAACAGTACTTACAAATAAATTGAGATTACATTTTCTGAAACCTCAAACATTTATTGGCATTACAACAGAACCAGCTCCATTTCAACTCCAATATGAAAAAGTAATACTGCGGCATTAAGTAAACTATTCTTAAAGAAACCCACATAGTAAATTTAGCCAGTTTCTGGAAGATATTTGGAGTACTTAAAATCAGCTGGAACATTGTCTATATTTTAGATTTCTAGAAGAATTATACTTTTTTTGAGTCACAAAACATTCTTGATTTCTAATTCATTTAAAATAGACATTCGAAAGCAATTAAACATGCTATCTTAAATAAAGTTCAATTCAGCATCAGCATAGAAATATTTATTTATTAGGGTCATGAATCGTCAAACACATGCATACTTGTCAGTTAAAACATTTCTTATGTTACTACATTTCTCTGATTAAAATCATTTCAAGACTCAGGACGACTTATAGACCACCCTGTACCAGATTACTTTTAAAATACATGTACTATTTCAAATGGAAAATATACACTTTAATCCATGATTCCCCTACCACATTTAATAAGAGAGACCTTAAAATGCTTGGTGTTTATAAAGTATCATACATGTAGTTCATAATCAATGTACATCAGAATAGTTCTAGTTTGATTTTGTATGTTTTAACTCCAAAAACAGTCTTCAGAATGCCCTTATGGCATAGGCAATGTGTACTCCCTGCATCAACAACATAAACAAAGAAACAAAAAGACAACCTGCATTGTCAGAGACTATACAGTTTCACACATAGGACCAATCCTTTCCTGCCCCCTGATTTTAAAAAATCACTGTGATCTTTGCTTATCTTGCATGTTAATAACATCAAGGTCAAACCCTCCAATCGCCACTCTGCCTGAGACTGGCTAATCTGCTGCTCACTGTTTCCTCCCCTGATTGCTGGTAGGTCCTGAAAGTGAGAGTCCCACAAAAGACAGTTAAACTCTATAATGAGAGGCAATAATGGACACACCCCAGCAGGGAATGAGACCAAGACCAAGGGCGTGTGAGATATAAAAGGCTTTATCTAAATCAATATAGGGCATGCAAAGGACTCTGCAAACTCTGAGAGCGCTCTGTCTGACAATAGCAAAGACAGTCATATTTATTACAAAAATATGTCATGGATGAGGTAAGCTATAGGGGGCACATAATCGTGGGGATTGGGTGGTGAAGACTGGCTACTATGTACAATGTAGGTGCGGTGCTCCATGATTGGCAGAGATCCACGTGGTGGCATCGTGGAGTGCTTGGGTCAGCTGGGCTCATTGGGGTGGATTATCAGGTCACGAGCTGTCCATGTGGATACATTGCTGCGGCACTAACATTTTGCCCTTGTGGCCACTCATACACATTCATCACTGATTGCTATGTCAATCTAACATATAGATCCTACAACTTATAAATCTAATGCCATAAAAGAGATAGAAAGAAATAGTATACAACTCTGAGCTTCCTTAATGCATCATCATAAAAACCACTGTTAACAGAGGATCCAGTATCGTGAGTCCAGGTGTCTTATCAGGGGGCTCGGGTTAGGGTACCTTTATCATTCTACTCTGTTAGTTGTGGTAAGAGACAACTTTACAGTATATTAGTACAAGTGTGTATAACTGCCTCCATGGTCAGTCGAGGTTAGGGTGAACTGAAATACCATTAGGTCAGAGGTGCACATAACTGGCACTTCAAAAAGGCGGCGGGCTGTGGGGTCGTGTTGCTCATAATTCTTCTTAATCAGGGCATGGCGGTACACAGTGACTTTATGATGGCATCAGGTGTCAAGGGGCATGGGGGAAGGTGAATACTTGGTGTGGGCTCAACAGGAATGCAGGGAAGTGTAGCTGTATTATTCTAACATCAATAAACCAGGGACCTTCAGGCCCCAGCCGGGCCTTGGAGGGAGGTGGGTGGGGGTTGAATCTGCGGCTCACTAGAAATGGGAGATGGCCTTGTAGTTTTTTTGCGACTCTACATTTATCAAATAACATGCACGTCATTATAAAGAAGGAGAACTGAGGCATGTCAGTACAAGGGCGTGTATACAGATATGCATTAATCTATAGATATATCGTGTGAGCTCATGGCCACTATTTGTTTTACACTTCTTTGTGGTGCATGAGTACTGTGTCCACGTAATCAACAAGGAAAATAAAGAAGCTTTTGTTAACATCACATCATTCACATTTCACATGCTTGAGAGTTAAAACAATTGCTTCAACCGACATTCCATTTTGCTCATTACTT
This sequence comes from Ambystoma mexicanum, assembly GCF_040938575.1. Classification (NCBI taxonomy): domain Eukaryota; kingdom Metazoa; phylum Chordata; class Amphibia; order Caudata; family Ambystomatidae; genus Ambystoma; species Ambystoma mexicanum. Next base: position 624,120,006 of record NC_090939.1, on the reverse strand, counting down.
TAGACGGCTCGAATATGCTGTGACTATGTAACATCATACCGTGCATGGGGATTTCGTACGTTGCCTTTCAAATATCGCGTGGTAGCAATAACCTTTGGTCGGTGCTTTACAGATTCAGATATACATATGTTCAACAATTTAACGTATAAGTGCTCTGGGATGAGCAAGGGTCGTTCTATTTTAATATGAACATCCATTTTAATATGAACAATCAACATTATGATTTTTGAACCTCCTCGTAAATGGCTTAGCCGCATGGGTAAGGCTGGGTGGCACGCGGCTTTAACATTCATGTCGGACACTTCAAATGGGGAACAGGGTTGGGGGTTATGAACAACATATATCATGGATGTGGGGGTCTGCGGGAGGTCAGGGCCTGTTTGATAGGGACAACTTTGTCTTTTCCCAGACCTCAACTTAAGGTCCGGTCACCGCCAGGGCAGTGATGTACTGCGGAAGGTAAATGATACAGTGTTTGTTTTGTTACTTGTTCGTGTCTAGTTACTCTTGAGAACAGGCCTTCAGTGGAGCCGCCATGGGGAGTAGGCTGGGGGGAAGTGCGGGCTCGCTGTGCGCGATCAAGTGGGGGAGAGCTGCAGCTCTGCAGGTTGCTTGTTCCACAGAGACCTGAATAGTGTACTCAAAATGGAGTCGGGCCTCATTAAACGGATGACGGTAAGGATTTACCGGTACCGGTAAAATACCGGTACCGGTAAATCCTTACCGCCTTACTACGAGGTCCCTTTGCGGGTTGGGGGATTTAACACCTGCTTTTTGCAGGCGTTAAAATCCAACCCGCAAAGGGACCTCGGAGCTAATTACGGCACCGCAAAATTGCGGTGTCGTAATTAGCGCCTTCCCCATTCCCATAGAGCCCTATGGGGCAGAAATGGGAATGGGGAAGGGCAATGGTGGAAGGGGGATTTACCGCCCCTCCAACCTTGGAATGGGGCGGTAAATCCCCTTTCCACCAAGGCGGTGCCGGTATTTTACCGGCATGAGCCATGGCGCTGATAGCGCCATGGCTCACCGCCTACCGTGTAATGAGGCCCTAAGTGTTTTACAAAATGAGTCTTTATTATGCTACAGTGTGAGCCGTGCAGCCTCATGTGTCGGTCCGCAGCCATCCCGCATCCCGGGCCCAGGCGCATGGATGGCTGCAGACGAGTCATAAGCCTCACGTAGGAGAGGGATGTAGGGGGGTCCTAAAGACCTTTCCTCTCACACAGTCCCTTGCTTCCAAACTGCCCGCCCCCACACCTGTTAGCTCCCTGCTCCCTTGTTTCTCTGCTTCTCTCACCACGTTCATCCTCTATGATTGTAGAGCACTCCTTTGCTTCCCGAAGCAAAGCCCACACTCAATATGCACCCTAATAATGTGAAATCATAATAATAGAATTACAGGGTAGGGTATCCTGGAAAAATAATTCTGGCAATAGTTGTAGACACTGCAAAATGAGAACCGATTGCTGGTAGGTACGTCCACTAGCCCAGACTTAGCTATCGGTTTAATGCAACAGAAATTGAAAGTCAGGAAATGTTGTGGTCTGCTTGCAATTGTGAGATGGGGTCTGAAGGACAATGATGATTGCTCGGCGTGTCACAGTGTTTCCTCTGACCTATGATGGGGGCTAATCCTCTAGCGCCTGGGATAAGGTATTTGAGGTGATTAGCTTGTTAACTGATGTTAGACATTTAAAGTGTCCTCCTTTTTGTTTTTTAGTATACATGGGATCCTTAAACAGCCCTGTGTAGGCAAATACTTTATTTAGAAATCCCTTTTGGCAGCAAATACAAATACTATGTGCCTGTGTGGGTAGACAAGATGTGGACGATTGACCACCAGGTCCTGGAACATTGTCACCTTTTGAAATTGCCCGGCATAGGATTAAGTATGCAGAATACACATCCCAGGGCAGCAGGGAAGATTATGAGTGCCATGCCTCTGATTGCTGATTTTGACACCTCATTTATTCCCCGAATCGTATTGTCTGAGGTTCCCACTCTGAGAAACTCACTGCCCAATTTGATGCCGCAAGACATATGTACACCCACTTCCGTCCCACGGCAATCCACACCAGCTCCATCCACTTCTGTTGTCCCAGTGCCCTCACCCAGAAGCAAACATTAATGCTGGTCCTGCACATTCAAGGGCGGACTGAATCTACATCTTCATCCAGCTGTACTGTCACCCAGTCACCTCTATGGCTCATCGGGATCAGCTAACCAGCTAGTGATGTTTTGCTGAGTCCCACATCAAAAATGGCGGCTAAACCCATTTTTCTCAACATAGACTATCACTGTTTCTTTTTACTATTTCCCCACTAGGATATTTAACCTCTTAATCCACCCCTCGCTTCATTGTTCATCCAGCACACTGGCTTTTTACTGCCCCAAATGTGTGTTAGGGTAGTTGTTTAAGTAAATAGTAATTTGTGGGCCCCTTTTTGAAACATCAGTTGAAGGGCTAGCGTTTACCTTTATAACAACTTGAAAATGGAAAACATTTTCAAAGCTACAACTTTTTGGCTGTATGTCAAAAGTGAGACTTGACCATTTTCGTGACTTCCTGAAAAACAACCAAAACACCATTTCCAGTTTTAGCAATCTTTTTGTTTTTTAACTAATCGGTTTTCATCATAGATGCTACCCTCTTCTCCCGACCAATGTCCCTGCTCCTCTTTCTTTCAAGCCACTCTTTTTCACAACTTTCTTTTCCTTTTTCCAACCTTTACTTATCTTTCCATACAAACCATGTATTTGTACTGTTGGCATGATTAGTCATCAGAATTAGATTAACAAACTAGGATTAGTGATAGTATTCACCATTGTTCTACTGCAAGCCCAAAGATTCATGTTTCTGGTGTGGCATTACACAGCGTTTCTGGATCCTTTTCTATAGTTGTGCACTGCCTGTAATTCATTTCAACAGTTTTTTATTTCAGAGGATGAACATTAAATAATATACCTCTATAAAAGAATACTTGGGGGAAAAATGAACTCACCTTATTTGTTTCTCCCCAGATTGATGCTTTATGAACACATTTCATTCAACAGGGATTTGTCATTTGGCAATTTGATGTCTCACTGATAAAGGACACACCATCATCTAGACACGAAGATGGCAAGTGGTGGGTTCAGGCATTTGGGGTTCTATGCAGCGGGTCAGAGTCTCTGAATCCATCAGCAAGATTTGGTGTGCTGCGGAAGAATCGGGGGCCTTATGAAAAGAACAGATAACCTTCACTTCCTCTTGGTTTGGTGTTATTAGGCCGGAAGGGGAGTAGTTATGAGCCAAAGCCCACAAGTTGCATTTTAGCTGAGCTTTGGCACTCTTTGGAAGAGTATGGTGATCTTTTTGCCAGTGTCTTAGATTTCAGTACTTTTCAAATCTTGTTTTCCCCTTTTTGGCTGTGTTTTTACAATGCTGTCTCACAACTTTGCTTTTAACCCTTACTTTTCATCCAATACAATATTAAACACACCAAATATGTTTTCCCTGCCCTTTCCCCGATTTCTTTTAGCCTTAGTGTGACCTCAAATGTTTTAAAAAGCATAAACACATTCTCCATTTACAATTGGGCTGTGTGCTTGCCCTTCTTGAAAGTGAGTGACATCTTTCATTTGTTTCCATTAACGTTCCTTTAACTCAAAATAATAAATAAAACTTGAAAAATCTGTCTATTTGTGTATTATTGTTTGTATGAGAAACGTAACAACCTTCCCATTTGAGTGCAAGCTTAAGCACGTACTGGGCCTCATTACAAGTATGGCGGGAAGGCAACAACGGTGCCGGTATCGCTACCGGCACCATTGCTACTGTACCGCCATACTAGGAGTTGTGCTTGCAGGTCTCGCTGTGCCTGCCAGGTCCGACCTGGCGGGCAGTGCGGCACCCGCGAGCATAACTCGTAGATGTGAGCTCCCCATTCCCATTCAGCCCTATCGGGCCGAACGGGGATAAGGAGTCCCTTATTGCCGGCACCCCCGAATGGGATATTACCGGGTACGCCGACCTCGGCATGACCCGGTAATTGCCCATTCTTGGTTGCTGGTGAAATCGCGGGTCCTGCGGCAGCCGTGCCTTTGTTACGGGCACGGCTACTGCCAGACCCGTAATGAGGCCCACTGTCTTTTAGTAACCTTCCGTTGTCTGCCCAAGGCACTGTGTGAATCAGTTTGCTTGCACTAGACAATGACTTGTCTTTGTCATTTTTGCCGACTGTCGGTGCCTTCTTAAAAAGGATTTGAAAGGATGAAGTGCACCATTGCTTTGCATTTGGAAGGAGAGCTGGAAGAGGATGATAACGTTTTTACGAGGACAGAAATGATAATTGCCAGGTCATTGAGGAGAATGGTGTTTCTGCTGTGCTTGTGGGGGTAGGTGGCAACTGCCAAAGAGACAAAGAAGGGGTTTCCTTAGGTAGGTGAGTCATTGGTGGATGGGTCAGGAAGAGGATATGACAGGCCTCATTACGAGGTTGGAGTTAAGGGATTACCGCCACCGGTAAGGGTGCCGGTGCTGGTAATCCCTTACCTCCATATTCCGAGGTCCCTTAGCAGGTCCCTCTATGGGCGCCTGGTTTTACCAGGCGCCCTTAGCGGGAGCCGCTAAGGGACCAGGGAGCTAATAAAGGACCCGCTATCAGCGGGCCTGATGTTAGCTCCATCTCCATTCCCATTGAGCCCTATGGGGGCTCGAATGGGAATGGGCAATGGTTCTCAGAATGGGGATTTACCGGGTCCTCCAAGGTTGGAATGACCCGGTAAGTCTCTATTTCGAGAACCCGGACCCGGAATGCGGTAAGGGGGTAGCCATGGCCATGGCTACCTCCAACCTCGTAATGAGGCACAAAGTGTACAATGGAAGGCTTGCCTCAGCCACGAGGATAGGAGGGGCCTTTCTGACAATAGGCGTTTGCCACATGAGTAGAAGTCATGGGGGTAGAGTAGGTTCTTGTTGCAGAAGTGGTGGATGTGCAGAAATAGCTCACATAATACAGAAATAGGGCATCGTAACTGGGGATACACTAGAGTTGTTGATGGACAATAACTTACTCAATTTGGCAGTTGGAGAGGAGGAGGTGGGGGTAACACAGGGAGATTGTTGTGACAGAGTTACCTTCTGGCCATCCTCACAATGACCCAATGACCATATCCTGACGTCCTTAAGAACAGCTGTATCCCCAGGCCACGTCACAGCCACGCCCACATTTCTCTTCTTTGCCAGAGGGAACGCCAGGGCTTGATCTATTAGGGTCTGCTGCAGATTCAAACAGAAGAGGGCTGTCGAGGGGACCTAGCCAGGCCCCTGAGGTTGGGCGGGATGTGGGGGAATATGTGGGAGAATACGATTCTAGCCCATGGAGACCAGTGCCAGATAACTTTGAAGCAGATCAGAATAGATCACTGATAGTGCCTTTATGCCAAAGGAAAACCTGGACCAGATTGCAGAAGTGCCGCTACAGATTTGGAGGCAGGAAAATGATAGGGAAGGAGAGGGGAAACCACAGGAGTGCTGTCTTCTGCGCAAAGTAGGCATCAATGGGGAGCAAATGTTACTCTCTCGTTTTACACTGAGAAGGATAAAGGAAGTGTAGCCCTCACCCATACAGCCACAGGATATCCAGAGAGAGAGAACCTTCTTTCCCACATCAAGGGGAGAACTGGACGGAGCAAGCTCCTGTCTTCCTTACTACTTCAGACATGAAGAGGACTGAGACCCCTGCAGCCCCTCACCACACCAGAACCGATGGGAGAAACACCCCCAGAAACCCAAAGAAAGGAGAAATCGTTTTTCATCTTCCCCTTGCCACAAGACAAATGCTCAGCACAATCAGTCAACTATGGTCTACAGGAGTCAGTCATATCAAGCCCCAAACTAGGGCATACTTCCAGAAACATGCGGGTAGACAGAGTGGCAGCTGTAACCCAGGCAGCAGAATGAACATTCTGGAAAGGGGCCCTAGCTGGCGGCTGCACTGTTTGAATACTTTGAGCAGTGAGGAATGATATAATGCCACTGTGCATGTTTGGAATATGTTTTGAATGTGTTCTTTTTATTGTTGTAAAACCTATTCGGTTATCAACCGAAATGAAGTAGTTGATGCTGCTCATGATGACGGCCCTTGAGCGCAGAGCCAGAAAGAAAGTCCACATATGTTGCAGGGGTTTTATCTATTGTGTGAGAGGCTAACAATGGGCCTCATTACGAGTCCGGCGTTAACCGAGGCGGTAAAACCGCCTGGTTAACGCCGGACTCGTATTACCATTCCGCCTTCGTGATTCCCGGAATTACCGGGGCATTACAACCCCGGTTTTCTGGGAATCACGGAGGCGGAATGGTGTAAATCCCCATTCCCATTGAGTCCTATGGGACTCGATGGAAATGGGGTTCATGGAAACACCGGCAGCATCTCGTAATGCTGCCGGTGCTTCCTCGTCCGCCTGCATGCGGGAGGTGTTAAACCCGCAGGGTCAGACCTGGCGGGAACATCACCTCCCGCCTGCAGGGGTCGGACTCAGGCGGTCCGGAAACAACAGTGGCGGCGGGTTTACCGCCACCGTTATTTCCGGACCGCCTGGGTCGTAATGAGGCCCAATGAGTTTCATAAGCTACACACTTTGACCAATGTTTGCAGAGTTGAAAAGGGATTAAAAAGCAGAGAAAAAATGTAAGGAAATATTTGTAGTTAGCAGAGCTAATCCAGAGCGGAATCAAATTAATGGACTAAATGTTGGCCCATGAAAGGGCATGGTTGTGATTTGCAAACTTGGGACACCCTCTGAGAGCAGAAAAACAATGAATGTTATATCATTTGCAGTACATATTGTGTTTTTAATCCGAGGAACGCCAAACGATAGCAGCTAGGAATTGCCCCGTCTGATTTTCCATCTTCTGTCATGGCCACGGTTGGAAGAAAGGACAATGTGCATTTGCCATGACTGACAGGTATTGAAAAAGCCGTTAGTGTCATAGAGCATAAACGTGTGTCACATACAATGATTGCAGTTGGAACGTGTATGTTTCCAGCTGTCATGCTCTCATTTATCAGGGACTGAAGCAGACAAATGATTGTAATTTTGCTCGTTTATTTTCATAGGAAGAACTAAAAATGGTCAGGTGTACACCCATATGCCCTCTTTTTAGGGTGTCTCTGCATATTAATGTGGTATTAAAATAGCAGCAGGACACTGAAGCATAACAGTAGTTGTACAGACATTAATGGCATCTCTTGCTAGTCAGTCATGTAGGAATGTCGCAACTGCGGCAGGAGTTATATGATGACCGGCTGCTGAAGAGAAGGTTGGGATAGAGGTATTTTGGGTTCATACCAGTCCCATGCATTGTCTCACATCATATGGTATCACAAAGGTGTGGTACTGAACTTGAGCCGAGAAGTTCTCCAGCACACAGTTTTCCTGCACAGAGTACAGGTGGTGACATTCTGACTTTCTCTGTCTTGTAGCATGGACATCTTCCACACTTTGGATGTTCTTACTGGAGCAAGAATACCTTCTATGCTCTTCAGGCCCTGGGGCACTTGTGGCAATGGAGGAGTTGCTGATGTAGCTATCAAATTCTGGTATTGTGCACCCCACTTTCCAATCTGACATGATGCTTTTGAAAGACCGTGGCGTCGGTGGAACATTAGCTCTGGCCATTCCTCCTATCTCTTTAACTATGACATTATACTCTTCGTTCTCCTCTTCTGTATCACTGGTTTACAAAATCATGTGTTTAGCTTGAATTCATTCAGATGGGTGCCCAACATTATCTTGGCCATCATCATCATTTTCATTTTCCTCAGGCTCATCATCAATGGATGTGGTTGAAGTTGAGGAGACATGGAATATCCCAAATAATGTACCTCTGATCTTTCCTGGCTTGTCAGTTGATGCAACCACTACCTCCTCTCCCCTCCTACTCAAGGACAATGGGCTGAGGCTCCACTGTATGCGTCACTCTCACACGTGACTTTCAGATTCTCTAGGCATGTTAAAACTTAAAATGACCACTTCTCCATAGCCATAACATGGTAACATAGTGCAGATTCAGTCGCAGCAAATTAATGCATACTATTACCTCTAGTGAATTAGAAGACATTTTCTAAACATGCAATACATATTTTGTCTGCCACCAAAAAAGAGAGTGCAGTGCTTACATCCACTGAATATGATCTCCCCCCTACCACCTAAGAATTATGAGACTTTTCCTATGCAATCAGCAAGTATTTTCTCTGGACACAAAAATGTGACACACTCTTTTACAGAAACTAGATGCAATGTATTGCCTCAAATTAATTCTAAGAAATTGTATGTGTAACTTCTCAAGCAGCAACTGTTTTCTATGGCACCACAAAGATGGTGCACTGAGTTACAGGCAATGCATATAATTGTTAGTCCATGTATGGAATAAACGCACAATAACCATATACTAAATGACACGCCAGTCATGAGGTTCGAATTCCAAACAGATCTGGTTTATTAGTCAAAGTATCTCAGTCGGCTGACCGGGTCTCAATGCCTCACGACGTGTGTTCCCAGACACCGTGAGATGAGAGAGAGCGAGCAGCGCTAAAACAGTCCTACATATATAATACATCATCCTTTACAATACCATTCGGCCCGCCCTTATATATGACAAAAAAGCTACGGTTTAGTAATTGACAGTTATGACAAGTCTTCATTCAGTCTAAACATTAGTATTCTAGCAGAGGCTGCAGAGACAGTGATTCTTTTATGGGGAACATGGGGCACTGGCGCAGGGGAGGATATCATGTTCTAGCAGGGAGACATTCCAACCAATGTTATCTGGTCGCTGTGGCTCATGAGCTAAGGGTCAGTCAGTTCTGAGGCAGAGAAAATACCATCCTCCGTGAAGGAGCACCGTTAGTTGCATATAATTCACATTCAACTGCCTTTTACCACAGCACTTGCAAGACAAACTGGCACCTGGTCTACTGATTAGGCACAGCTTCAAGGCCTCCAAGAGAGGGATACAATGTATTTCTGTACGGCTCTACATTCCTGTTTACGTTAGCATTTCAGAGATCAAGCTGTGGCCTCGCACCGTGTGTGGATTTGAAGCATAGAATATATTTGTAAAGCGTTACAAAAAAAAGAAAACGGTCAGCATTTACAAAATGGACTCCCGATGGTCACATTCAGGTTACATGATTTACAATGTTTGTCACATGATGCGATTTCCTTCTGGCCAACCTACTATTAAATCATTCAGGCTATGCATTTGCATTTTCAGAATAACAAACCCTCCCTTTGGCCTTAAACCAATAGCATCATCATTCAAACATTACGTCTTCATCAGACCATGTGTCACTTTCCGAACTAACCATGTCAATATCACCCTCCTCATCGGAAATATTGATTAACATAAACTCTTTGATTATTTCATTTTCATGTTTGAGACCACCATTTATCACATGAGGTATAGACTTCACCATTTTTGTACTAATTGTCTGTACACATTCAGTTGTAATTGTGGAGCAAATGTCTGGCAAACATTGTATGCAGCAACAGCAGAATATGAGGATACTGAATATCATAACAAAAATTGCAATTAGTTTACATCCCCATGATCGTAACAGTTCCCAGAACCATGAACTTAAGTTTAGATTCCAGCCACCTGTGGGAACATGAATTTCAGAACTCAGGACGTGTAATTTATTAATTGCTTTAAATATTGTAGGGGAGGAGTCACTTACAAAAACCATTCTATTTTGAAGTGCAACTAGTCTGATTGCTTTTTGTTCCAATGTCATGTTGTAAAGTATGTCAGTGGTTCCATTGATTGTTTTTTCTAACACCCTGGACAGTTTTCTAATATTCCATGAGTTTATTGCTTGTCCCTAAAAAGGTATAAAGGATTTTGTTATGTCTCCGAAAATTTGCCCAGCAGTATCATCTCGTTGTGGGCGAGATTTAGATATTGTTCAAGTACAGCAGTATTCATGCATCTAGTAAACGTTCCCATCGGGTGGGAACCTTTCTTTCATAAGCAAAATGGCACAGCATGTGGCCTATGATTAATAGTATCGGAAGGGGGCATGGCATCTTTCTTACCAACCGGGACCATTTTGAAAGTATTTTTGGGACTGGTAAGGCCTAAAGAGTCTACCAATGGGACTGGTCGATACAGTGTTCATGTTGCTCTTATTTCTAAACATGGAACAACCCAGTGGTGTTAATACCAATCTATCGAATTCATTTATATTCGTTCCATCAAAATTTCCATTGACACTATCATTCCATTTTCCAAAAAACAGAGCTCTCAACAAATCATAACACACAGTACTGAGGGGTAGAGGATGTATATACCAACCCATTCCTCTCTCCCCGTGCTGGGGTAAATGCAAGCACACCCAGCAATTGGATCTATTCAAGATAGCATGAGTCAAATTCATGATCAATAATAGTGTATTATTATCATACCCTTTCTGTGTTTCACATCTCGTGATGGAAGAGTGTAAGAAAGCACATAGGCTGGGGTATTCATAGTTGGAGCATTGACAGTTGGCAATATGGCGTTCATGGAACGCATAGTTTCTAAGTACCAATACAGATAGATATAATGATCACGAGCAGGCAAGTCTTTGTGGACCAAGTCTTTCTTGGAGCAGATTCAATGTTATCGTCTATTGTTCTACCAATGGCAGCATCAGTGCAGGCGGCAGCAGGAGCGAATACAGACATGATCTATAAAGCTTATTTCAAGAAAAGTTTCTCAGCGTTCATCGGAAGAAGTTCTCTATGGAAACACACATGTTGTCAGCAAAGTTCAAACAAATTCAGTTCAGCCTGCTTAAGCTGGCAGCAAGGTGGTGTTTACCTCAACAGCTCCAAAAAGGCAGGAGTAATTATCCATTTCAATTTTTCATAGTGTCGGTACCTTTTGCCCCCGCTTGTTCACGCTAGGTTGCAAAGCCCTTCACTTTCAAAGATAGCACCGGGAAATCGCGTTTCAGAGCTCTCATCCGATACAACTAGAAACAAAGGCTGCTGATTACTTCCGATTTTGTGGACACAGATTGTACTTTAGAGCTCCAGGTACAGTATGACCGATGAACAATGCACTGTCGTTGTTTCCAGCAGATTCAGAAGCAGTGCCAACCGGCGATGCAATCAATGATGATGATTTAATGGATGAGCAGAGTTGAGGTAAACCTGATATTTAAATTTTTGTTGCAATCTCTGCAGGCCCCTTCTTGGGCTTAGGAAGCGGTTCCGGTTGAATTTCGGTGATGTCTTTGTGATCGATCAGGGGTGGTTTCCTCTGTATGTCAGGATTATCAATCTCTTTCACATGTGGCAAAGGAAACAGGATTCTTTTTGTGTGCGTTGCATGGATCCAGTGCTTTCGACCGTTCACTTGGCCTGCAGTCTGCGTGGCCAGAAACATCTGGTGCGTTCCCTTCCAACCCGGTGCAAGCAAAGATTTTCTTTCAAAGTTTTTCACGAGGGCCCACTCTCCAGGTTGCAGACAATGTCCTGGGCCCGTATATCTGACAGGAAGAGCCTCCTGCACCTGCTGACGAATCAAGCACAAGTTTTGAGTCAACTGTCTACAATAGTCAGCGAGTAACAGATATTCACATCCTTCAATTTTCTCAGGCGTGGCACATTTCAGACATTGGCTGGTCTCCCCATAACTATTTCGTATGGTGAGAGACCAGCCCTCGCCTGCACAGACGTGCGCACACACAATAAAGCCAGTGGTAATGTATCAGACCATTTCAATTTGCTTTCGGCACATATTTTGGGCAATTTATTTTTCAAGATACCGTTTTGGCGTTCTACCAGACTGGCACTCATCGGGTGTCTAGCTGAATGGAATTGCTTTACGATTCGGAGACCTGCACACATTTGTAATATCACGGCCGCTATAAAATGTGGGCCATTATCTGACCATATGACACGGGGCAGCCCGAATCTGGGAAAGTATTCCTTTAACACAGATTTTTCTGTTGACATGGCTGAACAATCTTTCAGGGAATAGGCCTCCACCCATTTACTAAATGCACAGACCACTACAAAGACATATTTATAGTTGTGGCATCTTTCCATTTCTATGAAGTCAAAATGGATGACCTCAAATGGCATAGAGGGGGGACCAAAACTTCCTACTGGTGTCACTGTCACTTTTCCAATGTTATGTTGTAAGCAAGTCATGCAATTCTGAACCAATCTCTTGGCAGTTTTCTTAATGTTGCCGTTGTATCATACAGAATCAAGGTGCTGAGACATCTTTCTCGTGCATATATGTGTTGGACTATTGGCCATGGAAACCATTGCCATAACATATGCATTTGGCAACATCATCTATTATTTTCTTTGTCCACCCAACAACCCTCAGGATCTAATTCTGCTGTACCCTCGGATCGTTGTTTTATTTCCTCAGGAGTAGCTTCTGCTTGTATCTCTTTAACTGTCTCAATTCCATCCTCTATCATGCAGGACACTCTCTCTGTTGTTTCAACGTACATTTTTGTGTGCAAATCAGTGGCAGTTTGTTTTGCGATTTGGTCTGCAAGTGCGTTTCCCTTTCCTATATTAAACATTATTTTTTATGTGCGTCGCATTTCATTATTGCTAACCGCTTGGGAAGCACAAGTGCTGGCAACAGTCTCACTATCAAAGTGCCATGTTGAATCTTAGTTCCATGAGATATCAGAAAGTCCTTTTCAGCTCATAATCGACCAAAATTGTGGACTGCTGTCATGATGCCCGCTCCCGGGGAGCCGGTTCAAGCCCGGCGTCCCCGAAAGCGGACATCCAGTCCCCAAGGAAGGACCCAGCAACCCCATATAGGGGCCCTTTGGACAGTGTCCTGGCGCCTATGGCGCCAGGCTCATAAAAGACATCAGTCCTGGCGCCATAGGCGCCAGGCTCATTATGGGAATGCTTGGGTGCACTTACCTGATGCAGACCATGCTGCAGGATCCCGGCCTCCTTGAGGCCTGAAAGGAACTACTTTACCTGTGGGACTAATTTACCATCCAGGCGTGGTCGGGGAAGGATACATACCTGATTGGAGGAAGGATACATACCTGGAACTTCTTCCAAGGCTATTTAAACCCCACCCGAACAGCCACACGTGCTTCGCGTTGTTCTGCATCTAGCAGCTGGACGCTCACCGTGTCTGCTCCTGCATCCTGACTTCTGCCACGCCTGCCAGCATCCTGGATCACCTGCAAAGGAAGAGAAGAAGAGAACAGAAGAAGGAAAAGTCCTTACTTGCTAAATCCGCATCCCGGAGACATCTCGCCGACAATCCTGAAAAGGAAGACTTTAATTTAAAAGCTCATCGCGTCGATCGCTGCAGCGCAGCATTCCACTCACCTTTCCATGGCGCATCCATGTTCAGCAGCGATCATCCGGATTCGCAGTCACGCCCCAGCGCCTAGGGAGAAAAAACACCAGAACAAAAGGTGAGAGAGAGAAGGGAATAAGGAAAGCTAAATCTCCATATTAAGACTTACCTGTTGATTCATTCCCTCTTCATTTCGGGTCCGCGCCGCATCCTGGCATTTCCGGACCCCGGCCCCTAAGGGGAAAAAAAGACATCAGCGTTAATGAGCGAATGAAAAGACATTACCAAAAAAAACTCATTAAAGACTTACCTGATTTCTACAAGGATTTCACCGCTCATCTCGGGTCGGTGCCTGTTCCCCGGCATTCCGTACCCCGGCCCCTATGGGGAAAAAGACACTAGCATTAGTACATTAATGCATGGACACAAGGGGAACCTCTTATCAAAAAACTTACCTGGAAGCCAAGCAAGTTTGGTCCTCACCAATCCGAAAATCCAGTGAAGTAACTGGATACCAACGCGCCCCTGCATCAGAAGCAGGATGGAGAGCTTGTCCTTCCAGACCCCAAGGTGAGACGCTACGAGAAATCACAGAAGGGTTTCAAGGAGGGTGAGAGGGGAAAGTGGGAGGCCGTTTGCATTACCCCGCAGACAGTTAATCCCCTATTTTCGCCTACAGAAGGATACTTCTGCGAGCCAGACAAGCCAGATTTGGGGGCCCGGCCCAGTCCGTCTTCCGAACCCTGCGCATCACCTTAGAAGGGGTCACAGCAGCGCGAACCAGGCCAGCGCCTCCGTGGGAGTCAGGTGAGCGTAACCACCCCAAAAGCATATTGACTATCAGTGTAAATGTTCACACTAAGGTTTTCAGAGAGTTTACATGCTCTGGTTAACGCTATTATTTCCGCAGCTTGTGCTGAGTTATATGGGATTCGTTTGCTTTCTACAATGGTTTTCAGTGTATTAATGGCCTAAGGAGCAGTTGATGTGCCATTCGGCAATTTAAAACAAGAGCCATCACAAAACAGTTCTCCATCTGGCTCTTTCAGGTGTGTATCGGTTAAATCAATTCTTCCTTTTGTCTCTTGCTCAGTAATAATTAAGCAATCATGTGATAATCGTTTCTCACTCCCTTTTTCACTGGGAGGGGGCAATAACTCAGCCAGATTTAAAGCTCAACATCTCTTAATTTGAATATGCGGTGCAAATAGGATGATTTCATGCATAGTTAGTCATGCAGATGTGAAATGTTGCATCTGTGTTCTATTTAGAAGAACGTCTACTGAATGGGGTACCATCACGGTTAAAAAGTGACCTAAAACCATCCCCTCGGTTTGTTTTACAGACCTGGCAGCTGCAGCAACAGCTCCCAAGCAACGTGGCAAAGCACATGCAACAGGATCCAGCGTGGAAGAGAAATAACCGCATGGTCTATTTCTGCCCCTGTGTTCCTGAGTCAAAACACCCAAAGCACATCCATCATTTTCATATACAAATAACATAAAACACTCATAATTTGGTGTGCCCAAAACCGGAGCTGAGCATAACACAGCTTTGAGCAGGTCAAAAGCTTCTTGACACTCCATGTTCCATGGCAAAGGTAAAGTAATATCCTTCTTTGTCAATGCCTCTATGGGTTTCACTATCATAGAAAAATTAGCAATCCACTGCCTACAATATGAAACCATGCCAATTAAAGCCCTGACTTCCTTTTGGGTGTTTGGAATAGGCATATCAGAAATGCTTTCTATGTGTTCTGGTGTCAGTCTTCTTCCCCCATTCGATCGGACGTAACCCAAATAGGCCACCTCCTGTCGACAATACTGGAATTTCTTCAGTGATGCTTTGTGACCACATGCCGCTAAATATGTCAATAGTGCGACAGTGCTTTCTTTGCAAATGTCCTCTGAATCTGCTGCTGTAAGCAGGTTGTCAATATACTGCAATAATATGCACCCTGCTGATAATTCAAGCATATCTAGCTGTTCCTTCAATGCTCTACTGTAAATACTTGGACTTTCAGTGTAACCTTGTGGAATACGTGTAAATGTGAATGGGCACCCTCCTAATGTAAATGCAAACAGATATCTGCTGTCTGGATGAACGGGAATACTAAAGAACACAATTTTCAAGTCAATGACGTTGAAGTGTGATGCAGAAGCTGGAATCATAGTTAAAATCGTGGTTACATCAGGGTCTAATGGGAATTGGGGATCTACTACTTTTTTCACCGGACGCAAATCAATTATAAAACGGTAAGGGATTTAATTCCCACCTTTCTTGTAAACTAGAAGAATCGTGCTATTACAAATACTTCCAGCAATCTCTTCAATTACATTTCTAGCAATTAAATCTGACACAACAGGCCTTATTACGACCCAGGCGGTAAGGGGTTAACAGCGCCATAAAAGGTGGCAGTGCAGTTAACCCCTTACCGCCTAATTACGAGGTCCCTTTGCGGGTCCCTACCTTAACAGCTGGTTTTACCAGCCATTAAGGGCGGGACCCGCAAAGGGACCTTGGAGGTAATTATGGTACGGCAATTTGCAGTACCGTAATTACCGCCTTCCCCATTTCCATTGAGCCCTATAGGGGCAAAAATGGGAATGGGGAAGGGCCAATGGTGAATGGGGAATTACCGCCCCGCCAACCTTGGAATGGGGCGGTAATTCTGCCATTCACCATGGCGGAATCGGTAAGGTACCGGCGTCAACCATGGTGCTAATAGCACCATGGTTAACGCCTGGGTTGTAATGAGGCCCAATGTATTTCAGCGCTCTTTCACCTTCACTCGAAATTTTGTATTGCGGAATTCGCGGTAAAGTAATTCCTTCCTTAAAAATTATTTTTACTGGTTCTACTTTCAAACATCCTAAATCATTATTTTTCACGGCCCATATACAAGTTGGCACTTCACTCAATTCAGTCGCAATGGCATGGATACAAGTTGCGATACGGGAGTTTGTTGTGGCAAAATCGTCAAATATACTCCATCAGGAGAACAATCGATTACTGCATTCAATTTCTTCAATGGATTTAATCCCAACACATTTTTTGCCGCAATTTGTCGTCGAAAGAAATGGACAAGATTCAGTAAATGGACCCAACGTGATTGGCACTGGCTGTGAAACTGGACTAATTACAGGGGCGTACCTGAGAACCCTACTGAGACATTTCTATGCCCTGACAATGGTATATTTGGAACCCGCTGATGGTCAATCGAACATTTCTGTGCACCCGTGTCCACTGAAAAATGTGCTCCCTATTCCCAACCTTCCTTTCTACGCAGGGCCCTTTCTGGTCAACGGGAATAGGTACTGGTTCCAAACCCTGTTTCGGGCTGTCCTAATGGAACAGTACATCATCAATTGTAAAGTCTCCAGAGTAATATGCATTGGAGGGATTATCAAAAAAATTTCCACCATTCATGGCGTTCTGTTGTTGATTCTGATTAACCTGGTTATCCTGAAATTGTGGCTGCATCTGGTTTCTATTCGGGCACGCTATTCCTGGCCAACCTCTAAATCGTCTTCTTGACATAGTCCCATTCCTATTCTGTAATTGCGGACATTGTGCTTGCTAATGGCCTTCTAGTCTACAATATGCACATTGGTGTATACCTATTGGACCCCCTTGCATGTTGGATGATAATGCAAATTGGACTCTAGGCCATGCATTCCCACCACCTCTATTATTTTTGGCTACCTGCTGCAGTAATACTCTGGTTTTCAAATCTCCTTTCTTTCTTATTTCCTTATCCTTTTCTGAATTTACTCAGTTCTCATAACATTGGGCCATATGTAATACTTCGATTTGTGATTTTGCTTGCCATGCACTTTCAGGTGTCATTATTAATGCCTGCATTTCTGGTAAGAATCCTCGCACAAACTTATCAACAAACAATCTCTTCCCAGGTTCGGTACTTAGATCTTGACCACTAAAATCTCCAAATACATCTTCAAATTGGTTAAAAAAAATCTGTCGCTCCTTCCGATTTGCCTTGTAGACAAGCAGTCAATTTGTCCCAAACTATTCTCTTCTCAGACACTAAAGTTTTAAATTTTTCTACTATTCATGAAGGTAAAGTTAAGATGACTTGCAGAGGTTTCTCCCCAGCCTTTCTCTCACTATCAATTCTGATCAAAGTTTACCATGTATCGCCTAACATCGGCGCATCATTTATACTTCTAATCTGCTTCCATATATCAGCAGGAAGAATCACAGGGAACAATAAATCAATATCACTCAGTGTAAAAATAGATGAATTCAAAACAGATTCAATTTCCTTATAGAAACCTGCAGGATTTTTCCTAATGTCAGGGACCGTCTGCTTTATTGTGTTCACTTCTTGTGTAGAAAAGGGAACATGTATAAACTGTGCAATATAATGGGCTTCTATCATTCGCGCTGGCACCGCTCCATCAGCAGCAACCTCTACTTTCGGGATAAACGTGGAAGGCACTTCCCTCATAAGTAATTGCAATGTAGGGTAATTTACATTGGTTCGTTTTTTGAACAACAAAGCCAAATCAAGGGAAAAAGCAGTCGTTCCAATGTCACACAAAGATGCTCTTTTATAAATCGTCATCAAATCAGCAGGACAATAAACCTTCTTTTTCATGCATTCATCCTGTAAATACTGAGCCATAATTTATAACACCTTTCTCTGCATTTCTGGTGTATATTGACTAAACGTGTCATGCACTTCAATCAGGGAAATGGTGGCATCCGTAATCTGTGTAACAGGTTTCAACAGTGGAAGAAATCGTTTCTGGACATGTGACATATGTGGTTCATGCTTACTCATTATCTCTTTATGCAATCGGTCAAGTTCTCGCTTAAACACAAATATTCGCCTTACATGTTCTTGTATGTATTTTTGCCGCATTATCTTGAAAATTGGAAAGGACAATCAAATTACACAACTCTTGTGGTACCACTATATTAGTCAAATCACTCCATATTTTAACAAGATAATCTCCCATAAATTCTAACAATACCTGCTGTTCACCAAGGCCTCTATGATCAGATATGGAACTTTGCACAGCCACTTCATTGCCATCATCAATATACGTCTCAGCCCACTGTTTCAGTTCGTCTTTCCGTTCCTTTCTAACTGTACTACGAGTCAGTCTAATACTTCCTCTTTTAGGCCCCATTGATGCAGTACTGCCAGCTAAAGCATATAACTCATGCTATGTACGAGGTGGAGGAAATGATGTCATGGGCGCAGATGGGACGGCTACTGCAGGTGCAGATGGAATCGTGGGAATAGCAACAGGAGGAGGAACATAGGGAGGCGGTGCAACTGGTTCAGTACTTGGATGATAATTTATTCACTCATTCAGTATCTTATTTATCAATTTGTTTGATGTATGCAAATCTTGTGAAGGATATATTTTCTGTATGTCTAACATGAAGGCCCTATCCATGTTCCTAATGGCTTCTTTCTGCCTCTGTTGATCATGCTCTAGTGCTTTTTCTGCAGTTGATTTATGTCTACGTGCATGTTTCTCTCTACTTTTCAAGTGTTGATTCACTTCCATTCTCCAGTCCCTTACAATGTCGAACGCTGCAGGTATGGCCTTTTTTCATAGCAAAACTGATTCTAAATGTTCGATATGTGCTATTTCGAAGCTCCCATTATTCAGCCACTGAAGGTCTGATACATGTCTGGTCTGCCTAAGCAAAACCGCATTAAACACTACTGCCCCATTACTGTATTTAATGTACATATCATGTGCCGGCGACCCCTCGGGTGGCGATAACTGGCCAGTTTCCAAAGATTGTCAACTGCAGTGAAAAAAACTCACTAGACAGCAAGACAATTTCCCAGGCATGGTTAACTCTTACCTCTTCTTACCCTGGGCGTTTGTACTTGCAAGTGCAACACTCAAACAATATCAGGATGTTTAAGAATTGGGGAACAACTCCCCTGATCAATCAATTTGTCTCTCAGGGCACAATTCGCCTGTATACAGGCACAACCAAGAATCGTCACGACCACGTGTCTGGCACAATTTGCCTCGCTTCCAGGACCCTCGCTTCGATGCTCTCTAGCTGCTGGTCGTCGATCAGGGATCATCTCTGTACAGATCTGCGGAGGAGTCTCTAATCACTTCTTTAGGGGCGCCCTGAACACCTTTCGATCCCGGTCCGACAGCCTCGTCCTCGACTCATCCTTGCCTTCAACATATACAATGGAGCATCACAGGAAAGGTCCCTATTCAGGCGGCATCTTTGTTAGTCCATATATGGAATAAAGGCACAATAACCATAAACTAAATCACACGCCAGGTTCGAATTCCAAAAGGTGAGGTTCGAATTCCAAAAAGGTCTGCTTTATTAGTCAAAGTATCTCAGACGGCTGACTGGGTCTCAATGCCTCACGACGTGTGTTCCCAGACACTGTGAGATGAGAGAGAGTGAGCAGCACTGAAGCAGTCATATATATACATAATACATCATCCTTTACAATACCATTCGGCCCGCCCTTTTACATGATGATCAAGCTAGGGTTCAGTAATTGACAGTTATGACAAGTCTTCATTCAGTCTAAACATTAGTATTCTAGCAGAGGCTGCAGAGACAGTGATTCTGTTATGGAGAACACGGGGCACTGGCGCAGGGGAGAATATCATGTTCTAGCAGGGAGACATTCCAACCAACGTTATCTGGTCGCTGTGGCTCACAAGCTAAGGGTCAGACAGTTCTGAGGCAGAGAAAATACCATCCTCCATGAAGGAGCACCGTTTATTGCATATAATTCACATTTAACTGCCTTTTACAACAGCGCTTGCAAGACAAAACGGCACCTGGGCTACTGATTAGGTGCGGCTCTTTGCACAGCTTCAAGGCCTCCAAGAGAGGGAAACGATGTATTTCTGTACGGCTCTACATTCCTGTCTACGTTAGCATTTCAGAGTTCAAGCTGTGGCCTTGCACCGTGTGTGGATTTGAAGCATAGAATATATTTGCAAAGCGTTACAAAAAAATAAAATGGCCGGCATTTACAAAATGGACTCCCAATGGTCACATTCAGGTTACACAATTTACAATGTTTGTCACATGATGCGATTTGCTTCTGGCCAACATACTATTATATCATTCGGGCTATGCATTTGCATTTTCAGTATAACATAATCTGCTTCTGCTTTCAAATAAATACAAGACTTTTTCTATGCAAACAATACATATTTTCGTTTGCTATAAAACATGATAAACTCCAATAAAAAAATCTACCGACTCCCACAATTTATACATATTTGTATTTGAAAGCAATAAATATTTTCTTCGGCCACAAAAAGATGTACCACTAAGTTGCCGCTAACAGTAACCACCTGCCTCCCTGTGCCACCAAACCATTCTGTGATGTTTGTTTGTTTGTTTGTTTGTTTGTTTGTTTATTCACTTTTTATGCGCACCAGACCCCTGGGTAACAGGGCGCAGCGATAAGAAAAATGAAAAGCTTACAGGTTACAGAATAAAACAGTTATACAAGATCCAGTATACATATATAAATCTAACATAGGTACAAAATATACAATAAGAGTACCATTTAGCAGATATTACACTAGATATATACAGTACGTTAGTATTACCCTAAATTAGGTAAGACATAGTCATCTAAGCAATGACACCAAGGGCAAGTGGGGGTATGGAGCATCAGGTGGTGAGCAACTAGGGGTCAGTGGAGATGATATGTTTGGTTACACTTTTTCTGAAGTGTAGGTAGGGTTGATCAACTCTCATGTCTTGTGGCAGTAGGTTCCAGATTTTGGCTGCCTTCATTGGGAAGCTATTTCCACCGATCGTGGTAAGCCTATATCTAGGTATTGCCAGGCAGTTAGCGTTGCCCGCTCTGAATGGTCTGGGAGAGATTTTCCTCTGGAGTTTGTCTGTAAGGTAACTAGGGGCAGCATTGTTTAGAGCTTTGTCGGTCAGAGATAGCATCTTTAGCTGTATTTTGTTATCAGTAGATAGCCATTTATATTGGCGTCTGATAGGGGAGATATGGGTTCTTTTGTTTATGCTGAGTGCTGCTCTCAAGGCGTTGTTTTGTAATATTTGTAACCTCCAGATGGTGGTTTTATTAGCACCACTGTATAGGGCATTGCAGTAATCAATTCTGTAGAGCATTAAGGCTCTAGCCAGGATCATGCAACTGTCATTGGAGAGAAATGGCTTACCGGCTCTTATCAGCTTGCAAGTGTAGGCCGTTGTAGAGGCCAAGGATTTTACCTGTTTATCAAATGACAAAGTGGAATCAAGGTTGAAACCAAGGGTTTTTACTTCCTTGGAGAATTGGATGATATTCCCATCAATATCGAATGAAGAAAATTCTTGGCCTAGTTTTTTAATGTTGATATGAGTGCCCAGGATTATCAGCTCAGTCTTATCATCGTTCAGGCAGAGGCCATGGTTGGCCATCCATGCCTGGATGATAAAATAAACCCTGTTCACCAATTCTGTGTCCTTGCTATGATCCCCAGAAAGCGGGAGGAGGATCTGTGTATCATCTGCATAGTTAGTGTATGTGATACCCAGATGATCCAAATCATCGAACTGGGGCTTGGTGAAGATGTTATATAGAGTTGGGGAGACACAAGAGCCTTGAGGGATACCACACACCGGATGAGTGTAGGGTCAGCGGCTGCTGATGGAGAGAATACTCTCATGGTTCTCTCGCTCAGGAATGACTCAATCCATCTGATGGCCTCATGGGAGAAGTGAGCGGCAGAATCCAAGAGTCTGCAGAGGACCTTATGATCCACTAGATCAAAGGCTGCTGAGAGATCAAGCAGTGGCAGAAGTACTTTCTTCCCTTTGTCTCTCAGCTCATCAATTTGGGATGTTAAATCTATTAGGGCAGTTTCAGTTCCATGTAAAGGTCGGAAGCCAGATTGTCTAAGAGTTTATGCAGTTCTAAATGTTTATGAATCTGATTATAAGCAGCTTTCTCCAGTATTTTGAGTAGAAAAGTTACCGTCGTGATGGGACGGTAGTTAGTCGGGATCAGAGGGTCTAAGGTCTGCTTCTTAAGGAGAGGGAGCACCCAGGACTGTTTAAGGTTAGCAGGGATGGTGTCTGAGGTGAAGGAAGCGTTAATCAATTTGGAAATGAAGGGGGACAAGTTTCTGGTAGCATCTTTTATGAGTTGTGCAAGACAGATGTCAACTTTGCAATTGGAAGGTTTGAGCGAGAGGATAATTTTTTCTACTTCCAGGGTAGACATTTTAGTGAAATGAGCCATGGATGGTTTGATGGGCGGAGGACTTTTGGGCGATTCCTGAAGATCAGTGTTTCTTTTTTCAACTGTATTTTATTTTGGAGCGTGTTAATTTTATTTGCTAAGGCATGTTTTATATATCTGTGCACCAAGACTTCTCTTTGGTACAGATGCCAGGTGTGGCTATTGGTGACTCTAGTTCTTTTAGTAACGAAAAGAGTTATTTCACACTGGAGTTCGATTTGGCTATACGTTCGTCATAAGAGTTACGTTTTTCCAGGAAGACTTCATTCTTATAAAGCGAGGAGAAAGAGAGGTTAGTTTCACCTTATTGTCATTCAAAGGGCAGAGCCTCCAAGTAATTTTGCTTTTTCTTTTCAGGAGGCGTAGGTCTCTCAGTTGTGACATGAACCATTTATTTAGATATGCATTAGGTTTACTCACTCTCAATTTTAGCGGGGTTATTTTGCTTAGAATAGTGAGCATTATATTGTTGAATTCATGGACTAGGATGCTGGGATCTAGATTTTCTGACAATGCATTAAGACTCGGTAGGATATCAGGGATGACTTTCTCTACTGTGATGCACTTTTTATTTCTGGTTAAACATGGTGGTGCTAGTAGTGGGGCCGTGGGAGTAGGTCTAGTGGTGGATAAGTTAAAGGGCACCAGTGAATGGTCTGTCCAGGGTAGAGGCGTGATAGAAGAGATGGTAGCTGTGCAGTTATAGTCAACTATCCAATCTAGCGTTCTCCCCTTCAAATGGGTGGGTTTGCTGACTTTTTTGAGACACACCTAGAGCATTGATCATGTTGGCTAAGGCCGGGGCATTTTTGTCCGTAGGGTCATCTCCTCAATCTAAAAAACAATGGCGCATGCATATTTGTCATGGAAGTTGGGCACCAAGAATTTCCCCTTCCTATTACCAGGATGGCACACTCACAACCCCTAAATATAATCTCTTTTTAACTCCAAAGAATTCAAACACTTTTCTGACGCGAGCAACATATTTATTTGGCCATAGAAAGATAACACACTCAGTTCCAAACACTGAAAATCCCCTCTTGCATAAGACTAAATCTAAAATGTTTTAAGTGCAACGTTATATGCAAAATTTATTTTTTACAAAAAAAGTGACAACGCGAGTTAGACATTGAATTAACTCTCCTATCTCCAAAGAATTGCAAGACTTTTTCTACACAAGAACAAGTCACACTCATTTGCAGGCACTGAATATAATATCCTGTCAGTGTCGTTTAACAGGTCTGCAATGTTATTCTACTCACTGACATGGGTCACAGGTGTTTATGGCATGTGGTAACTGGGATCCAATGCTTGTGGTAGCCATATAGTGATAGCACATGTGTTTCACAGTGACTTACAGCTATTTAATATAATCTCTTGCTGCCAAAAAATTATAAGATTTGACATACAGAAAGAAAACACATTTTCTCTCAAAACAAAAATGTGGCACACTGATTTAAAGCCACTAAATGTAATCTCCTTATCGCTACAACAAGTTATAAGACTTGAACTATGCCAGAATTGATATTTTCTCTCGACTCAAATACATGGCACACTGATTTACAGACAATGAATGTAATATACTCCTACCTCAAATGAATCATGTAACGTGTTCAAGCCATCAACAAGCATTTAGCCTGGACACAATGGCCCTCATTACGACCCTGGCGGAAATCGTGGTGCAATATGCACCATGGAGCACGGCGGAAAGCTGCCAATAGCGCCATGGGGGTTGGCGGATTTACCGCCCCATGCCGACCTTGGCGGGGCGGTAAATCCCCATTCCCCATTTTACCCTTCCCCATTCCCATTTTTGCCCCATAGGGTATAATGGGAGTGGGGAAGGCGTTAATTACGCCACCGTAAAATACGGTGGCGTAATTAACATCAAGGTCCCGTAGCGCCATGGATTTCTCCGCCCGGAAAAACCAGGCGGAAAACGGCTCCATGGCGCTACGGGAACTCGTAGTAGGGCGGAAGGGTCCGCCGCGAATACCGCTGGCGTAAACCCACTCCGCCAGGGTCGTAATGAGGCCCAATAACATTAAACTCTTTCCTGCTTGCATCCAAACAATTCTATGAAGTTTTTCTCTTCACACTTTAAAAAATGGCATGTGTATTTATGTCATGCAAGGTGGTCCTATTATGTAAAAGCAAGAACCAAAGAAAGCTGAACTTCTAATTTCATTTTCCTAACACTCACTCAACTAAATCTTCTTTCGATTTGTTTACTCTCCCTCAACGAAAACCTCTTTAAATGTCTTACCTCTCCCCAAATTCATCCCACTAATTTGCTAACTCTAGGTGAACTAAAATCTATCCCTTCAACTATGTTATCAAATTCCTGCCTCTGCTTGAAAAGACTGATAACAAACTGAAACCATACATGGCCGATTTACACTATTTTAGCCTGATCCACGCAAAACATTCAACATTTTTGGAACAGTTTGATTTGGGCAAAAAAGTCCAATATTTGGCCATTTCGTATTATGGAAAGCAATTTCCCACCAGGCTTATCTTGCAAACTTGTTTTCCTGTCAATGACTCCTGCAATTTTAGAACATAATGATGCATTCGCTGGTTGGAACACGAAAACCGGATCATATCTCACCTCCTCTACAACAGCTTCATTGGCGGCCAGTCCAACACATATTCAGTTTAATTATCTCTGTGTTGCTCATGTGGCCTTTTTCAATTTTGCCATGACCTTCTTGCAAAATAAATTATGCAGGTGTTACACACCACACTTTTTTGCTCAGGCTGTAACTGCATCATATCCAATCCCCATAGCTGACACATCTGTGACACATATGTTATCCTCAAGCACATGCACAATGCCTAATTGCTTCCAAGATAGGTTTGCACAATACACATCCCAAATACGAATACAGATTCAAATGCACAATCCACACAGGAATTCCACCTGTTATGAAACTGATCAATTTCTCTGTCCTGGCCAAACAATGAGCTATTTTCTTGTGTTGCCACTACAAACGGATAAATCACCTTTTTATTTGTTTGTTTGTTTGTTTGTTTTATTCACTTATAATGCGCATCAGACCCGAAGGTAACCCGGCGCAGCAGTACAGAAAATGCAAAGCTTAAGTTACAGGGTAGGGTCCTGGGTTACATACAGAGTACAAAATACAAAATACAATATATCACAGGTAGGCGGGAATTGCAATTTACACACAGGCAAAAATTAGTACAAAGTACAATAAGGACAGTATATGTACAGGCACTAAATGGACGTTAGCTCATCGGCCAGGTGGGCAGAGTGAGGAGGTCCATAAGATCACAAGAGAGCAGGATAGTAATGTGTATATGCTAGGTTTGCATGAGGATAAATGGGCGCTAATGGGCCAATCATTGGCAGACCTCAGCAGGTTAATGTAGTTGGTTCTGAATTTCGGAAAGTGCTGCTCCTCAAGTAGAGGGTTTGGCAGTGAGTTCCATAATTGGGCCGCTTGAACCTGGAAGCTGCTATCCCCCGCTTTAGTTAGTCTAAATCTTGGAATGATGAAGCTATTGGCATTTAAGGTTCTAGCTGGGCGCGTGTGGTTTCTTTTTGTGAGTTTGTTAGTGAGATAGCTCGGTGCAGCATTGTTCAGGGCTTTGTGAACCAGGGACACTACTTTTAAGTGGATTTTATTTTGGGTGGACAGCAAGTTATTTTGGCGCCTGATCTTTAAAATATGCGATCTTTTAGACACACCGAGGGCAGCTCGCAGGGAGTTATTTTGTAAAATTTGAATTCGGTGGGTGATGGATTTATTAGCTCCAATGTAAAGGGCATTACAATAGTCGAGCCTCGAGAGGATTAATGCTCTCACTAAAATAAGGCAGTTGTTGTGAGAGAGAAAGTGCTTGCCTGCTCTGATGAGCTTGCATGTGTAAGCGGTGGCCGATGCCAAGGACTTCACCTCTTTGTCGAAAGAAAGGGTGGCATCCAGATAGAAGCCACGTGTCTTCACGTCTTTAGACACCTTGATGATATTACCATCAATTTCAAATGAGGTGTAGTCCTGGCTGAGTTTTTTTAGGTTAGAATGCCACCCCAGGATGATAAACTCTGTTTTATCATCATTCAGGCATAGACCGTGGGTTGCCATCCATGCCTGGACGATGACATACACCCTATTTACCAAGGCCAAATCCTTATTATAATCCCCGGCAAGTGGGAGGAGAATCTGGGTATCATCTGCATAGTTAGTGTAGGTGATACCGAGAAGGTCCAGATCATCAAAAAGGGGATTAGTAAATATGTTGTATAGAGTCAGGGAGACACAAGAGCCCTGAGGAACTCCGCACAGGATGGGGATTGGGTCAGCTGCTGCCGATGGGGAAAACACTCTCATGGTCCTGTCGCTAAGAAAGGATTCAATCCAAGTTATGGCCTCTCTGGCTGCAAAGTACCCCATGGTCCACGAGGTCAAATGCCGCCGAGAGATCCAGCAGCAAGAGGAGAGCCATTTTTCCTTTATCTCTTAGTTCATCTATTTGAGCCTTCAGGTCAATGAGGGCAGTCTCTCTGCCGTGTTAGGGACGGAATCCTGATTGGCGCTCTCCTAAGAGTTTATGTTGTTTCAGAAAACTTTGGATTTGATTATAGGAAATCTTATCCAAGATTTTAAGCAGAAAGGGGACTGTCGTGATGGGGCGGTAGTTCGTGGGTATAAGAGAGTCTAGCGTTTGCTTTTTGAGCAGTGGTAGTACCCAGGATTGTTTTAGATTGGTGAGCACCGTGTCGGACGTGAATGAGGAGTTGACAAGTTTAGCAATAAACGGGGAAAGATCCCTACCAGCATATTTTATGAGCTGGGCAGGGCAGGTATCGCCCTAACATGACGGCTTGAGAGAGAGGATGACTTTCTCCACCTCAAGGATAGAAGTTTTAGAGAACATAAATCGTATAGCTGGGTCCTGTACCTTTGGAGCAAGGTCTATAATTGGGTTGTTAGTCTTAGATGGTTGTGTAAGGGAGGCTTTCTTTTTGGCTATTTTCGTTTGGAGTAAGGACATTTTATTTGATAAGGCTTGCTGGATATCGGAGCATCAAGTTTTATCTTTGGAGCATATATCCGGAATGGGGATGGGTGACTCTAGTTCCTTGAGGATGGTGGACAGTTCCCTCATGCTTGAATTAGCATTGGAAATAGGCTTATTGAATGAGTTCTGTTTGGCCAAATGCATTTCTTTTTTATATTGGGAGGAGATTTCTGTTAATTTCATTTTATGATCTTCTGAAGGGGTAAGCCATCAGGCTGTTTCGCAACTCCTCTTAAGTAGTCACAAATCCTTGAGATCAGGGGTAAACCATTTATTTAGGTGAGATTTGGGTTTACTTTGTCTAAGTTTCAGAGGTGCGATGTTGTGAATGGTAGTTAACATAATATTGTTATACTCTTTGACTAATGTTTCTGGGTCTAAATGATTCTCTAATCCGTTGAGGATGGGTAGAATGGCCGGGATCACTTTATCTCTGGTGATGCTCTTTTTATTTCTTTTTAGGCAAGGTGGGGCCATGATAGATACTGGTGGAGATGGTCTGGAGGTCGATAATTCAAATGACAGGAAGAAATGGTCTGTCCAGGGTTGAGGGATAATGGCTTTGATATTGGCAGTGCAGTTGTAGTCTGCTAGCCAATCAAGGATTCTCCCTTTGTTGTGAGTGGGTTCTAGAGTTTTTTGCGTTATACCCAAGTAAGAGAGGGAATTGGCAATGAAGGTGGCATTTTTATCTAGGGGGTCATTGAAACCCAAGTTGAAGTCCCCTAAGACAAGTAGTTGGGAGGAGGTTTTAAGGTTGTTGGAGAGTAAGTTGTGGAAGTCCTCCTCGAATGTCCCTATGGGTCCAGGTGGTCTATAGATGAGGTGGATAGTCGGTGTTTGGGAGCTAGCTAATGGAGGTTTGATAGTGAGCGTTTCACATGAATCGGATGCTATTGTAGGCGAAATTCTCATACCTAAGCTAGTCTTTGCGATGATAGCAATACCGCCACCGCGCATATTGGTCCTGTCTTGCCTAAGTATTGTAAAGTCTTCCGGGATTGCTAAGGAGAGTAGGGTCCTGCTGCATCATGCAGCCAAGACTCTGTAATAGCGATGAAGTCCAAGTTATCGAGCACTATAAAATCGCAGATGTCTGTGGCATGTGCTGTCAGGAATCTGGCATTTATTAATCTCCCTTTGAGGGGGGCTGTTGGATGAGACAGTTCAATTTTGGTAAAGGTGGGGACAGGTCTCCGGCTATTGAGATGGACGATATTAGCCTTCTGGATGTTAGATCTTTTGTTGGTGGGAGGTAGGGTTCTAGTCAGAGGCTCATGGAGTTTCAAGAGTCTAGCTCTTAGCCTACAATTTCTACGGAGTAGACTACATGGGTTACTAGGAAACTCAGTTGAAGGGCTCAGATCTGGGTGTTCCATACTGGTGTCGGTAGATAGGATGGTCATGGGAGAATTGTTTAGGGCTCTCGTGAACGCTGTGGGGAAGCTACTGTCCTCTCTCTGGTGGAAGATAATTAGAAGTAAGTACAATAGCAGGCTGCAGGGTGTGCTACTCATGATGTGGAACTAAATTCCAATGAGCACAGTAAGCTGGGTAGGCTGCTTCAGATCGGCAGAAGATAGCATAGGCTCAGTGGGCTACACTGACTAAGGTTCAAGTAGCATAAACACAGTGGGCTGCAGTGACTAAATACAAAGATCAGCGTAGGCACAATGAGCTACAGTGGCTAAGGTTCAAGTAGCATAAGCACAGTGGGCTGCAGTGAAAAAAATACTGAATGGCTTAGTGGGCAAAAAATCAGCATAGGCACAAAAGGCTGCAAAGACTAAGTTGTTCAATGGCACAAGGGCAAAAATCAACATAGGCCCAGTAGGCTGCCGTGACTAAATTACATAAAGGCACAGTGGGCAAGGTTCAGCATAGGCACAGTGGGTTGCAGTGACTAAATTACACGAAAGCACAGTGGGCAAGGTTCAGCATAGGCACAGTGGGCTTCAGTGACTAAATTATACAAAGGCACAGTGGGCTGCAGTGACTAAACTATGCATAGTGGGCTGCAGTGACTGAATTATACAAGGGCAAGTGGGCAAAGAAGAGCATATGCACAGTGGGCTGCGGTGACTAAATTATACAAAGGCGCAGTGGGCAGGGTTCAGCATAGGCACAGTGGGCTGCAATGACTAAATTATACAAAGGCACAGTGGGCTGCAGTGACTAAATTACACAAGGCACAGTAGGCAAGGATCAGCATAGGCACAGTGGGCTGCAGTGACTAAATTATACAACGGCACAGTGGGCAAGGTTCAGCACAAAAGGCTACAAAGACTAAATTTCACAATGGCACAGGGGCAAAAATCAACATAGGCCCAGTAGGCTGCAGTGACTGAATTACTCAAAGGCACAGTAGGCGAGGATCAGCATAGGCACAGTGGGCTGCAGTGACTAAATTACACAAAGGCACAGTGGGCAAGGTTCAGCATAGGCACAGTGGGCTTCAGTGACTAAATTATACAAAGGCACAGTGGGCTGCAGTGACTAAACTATGCATAGTGGGCTGCAGCGACTGAATTATACAAGGGCAAGTGGGCAAAGAAGAGCATATGCACAGTGGGCTGCGGTGACTAAATTATACAAAGGCGCAGTGGGCAGGGTTTAGCATAGGCACAGTGGGCTGCAATGACTAAATTTTACAAAGGCACAGTGGGCTGCAGTGACTAAATTACACAAGGCACAGTAGGCAAGGATCAGCGTAGGCACAGTGGGCTGCAGTTACTAAATTATACAACGGCACAGTGGGCAAGGTTCAGCACAAAAGGCTACAAAGACTAAATTATACAAAGGCACAGTGGGCAAGGTTCAGCATAGGCACAGTGGGCTGCAGTGACTAAATTATACAAAGGCACAGTGGGCAAGGTTCAGCATAGGCACAGTGGGCTGCAGTGACTAAATTATACAGAGGCACAGTAGGCAAGGATCAGCATAGACACAAAAGGCTACAAAGACTAAATTGCACAATGGCACAGGGGCAAAAATCAACATAGGCCCAGTAGGCTGCAGTGACTAATTTATACAAAGGCACAATGGGCAAGTTTCAGCATAGGCTTGAAAGCTGCCCAGAACATTGGCTAGGCGAGGGGATAGCACGGTATGGCTCCCAATTGAGCTGTAGTGGGCAATCTTAAGCAGCTATGTAGAGGCTGGTTTCAGCACATGTGGGGATTATCTGAGTGAAACAAAGCGGACATTGTGGCATGGCGAACCTCATGCATTAGGACTGTATAAGCTGCACGATAGTGGGCAGAGACAAATCTGCACAGCTTGCAGAAGCGCAAGAATTGTTTCAGAGTGGCCCTTTATTAATAAGTGGCTAGTGGATGGTAAGTCTCGAATTTGCAGATTTCTAGTTTCCCTGCTAAAGGTGCGAGATAAAGCCCCAAGGCTTACCGTAGTTGTGGGGGCCCATCATGGCGAAAGGCAAGGCTCCTTCTGAAGCATCTCTGGGAAGCAGGAACAAAGGAACATGCCTCCCATGTGCCGAACAGGTGCTAAACAGGACTTTGTATGGCCTTAGTGTGGGTCCCCGGCGCATCCGCCTACCGGTGGATGTTTGGATTCAAAATTCTGGATTTGCGAGGCTTAGCCTCGTTGTGGTGCCGCGAAGTGCCCGTCATGCGGGGCACAGGCAGGGTGATGGGACAAGGTCAGACAGGCCTTGTGTTAAGCATCGGGTGATGAGTTTCAGCTTAACAGCTGTTTTTTCTGGCTTGGACGATGGGGAAGGGCTCCTGCCCTCTTCCCTTGGCGAAGACGACGAAATGGGGGACCAGGGCGCTAAACAGGCCTTTGTATGGCCTTAGTGTGGGCCGCCAGCGCATCCGCCTACCGGCGGATGTTTGGATTCAAAATGCTGGATTTGCGAGGCTCAGCCTCGTTGTGGAGCTGCTAAGCGCCCGGCATGTGGGGGACAGGCAGGGTGATGGGACAAGGTCAGCAGGCGTTGTGTTAAGCATCAGGTGATGCGTTGCAGCTTAACAGCTGTTTTTTCCGTCTTCAACGATGGGGAAGGGCTCCTGCCCTCCTCGATTGGTGAGGACGACGAAATGGGGGACCAGGGCGCTAAACAGGCCTTCGTATGGCCTTAGTGTGGGCCGCCGGTGCATCCGCCTACCGGCAGATGTTTGGATTCAAAATGCTGGATTTGCAAGGCTCAGTCTCGTTGTGCCGCCGCAAAGCGCCCGGCTTGCGGGGGACAAGCAGGGTGATGGGACAAAGTCAGACAGGCCTTGTGTTAAGCATTGGGTGATGCGTTGCAGCTTAACAGCTGTTTTTTCTGGCTTCGACGATGGGGAAGGGCTCCTGCCCTCTTCCCTTGGCCAAGACGACGAAATGGGGGACCAGGGCGCTAAACAGGCCTTTGTATGGCCTTAGTGTGGGCTGCCAGCGCATCCGCCTACCGGCGGATGTTTGGATTCAAAATGCTGGATTTGCGAGGTTTAGCCTCGTTTTGGCGCTGCGAAGCGCCCGGCATGCGGGGGACAGGCAGGGTGATGAGACAAGGTCAGGCAGGCCTTGTGTTAAGCATCGGATGATGTGTTGCAGCTTAACAGCTGTTTTTTCCGGCTTCGACAATGGGGAAGGGCTCCTGCCCTCTTCCCTTGGCGAGGACGACGAAATGGGGGACCAGGGCGCTAAACAGGCCTTTGTATGGCCTTAGTGTGGGCCGCCGGCGCATCCGTCTACCGGCGAATGTTTGGATTCAAAATGCTGGATTTGCGAGGCTCAGCCTCGTTGTGGAGCTGCTAAGTGCCCGGCATGTGGGGGACAGGCAGGGTGATGGGACAAGGTAAGGCAGGCCTTTTGTTAAGCATCAGGTGATGCGTTGCAGTTTAAAAGCTGTTTTTTCCAGCTTCGACGATGGGGTAGGGCTACTGCCCTCTTCCCTTGGAGAGGACAATGAAATGCATTGGTTCACCTATCACATATTATAACACAAGGAACTTGCATGCAACAGTTTTATGATTTGAGTGCAAATCCACCTTTTTGCATTATGCATGTTATGATTTTGTGTTGGTCTTTGTGTTCCTCATAAGTTAACAGCTTGTCTCTGTCACTTGGGTTGACAGAATTTGTACAGTTGTGTACATATTTTATTTTTCACCTTTTACTCATTGCACAAGATATTTGCATGCAACACTTGCAGGATGTTGGAGCCCTCCTGTGTGTACACCATTCTATTATTATCATTTGTATAAAGGATATATCACAATATATATATATATATATTTTTTTTTTGCAATATTTTTAATCAAATAGTTGATTTTTTTGCAACGTTTGTACTTTGAGTTTGTACAATCCTTTCTCTTTTGTTCTTTTTTATCTTCCGGAGAGCACGTACGCAGATGTTTTGAGGTATTTAGGTCCGGGTAAAGAAAGTCTTAATTGTATTCCTTTCGTTTGAGCTCTAGTTTTTCAGTTAGCTGTTGTAAGATCTTGAAGGTCGCCAATTGCCATGATGTTCGATGTCCGCCAATCATCCGAGCCCACCATATGTCTTCATCAGTCGTTAATGAATGTAGCAGAAGAGTCCTCAGGTAGGGCAAGCGTATTTCCTTTGTGTCTGGGCATGAGAGCATTAAATGGCGAAGTGTTTCCTTTTCTTTGTTACAGAATCTGCAGCTGTTTGATAATGACAAGCCTCTAATGTATCGTATTTCGTTACACTCAAGGAGGTTCAGTCTTGCTCGCATTATCAAGTTACGTGCTGATCGGTACAGGAATTTTTTGATGTAGTTTTGTAGTGTATTCAATTTCATTGCCATAGGAGGAAGATGCGAAGTAAGTTTATAGTTAGTTGATGTATTTAGCGTGTTGATCTAATCCATCTCTTTTAATTTCTTAAGTATCCTTGTTGAATTATTAATCAGTTCATCTTCAGCACACTCTATTGTATTTAGCAGATCTACATTTTCTTTTTTCCACCGGATGAGCATTTTGCAGCTTGATATTTGAAGTTCTTTGAAGATCAGGCCGTGAATGAAAGTATCGTCTGGAAGTATGCATTTCCTATAAAGCATGATTGAGTTGCAGTCGACCGTACTTTGGAGGGATAGCAAGCTCAATTCTCGACGAATCAATGGTATAGGAGTTGAGTTTGGTAGGTAGAAGACCGACCTCCAAAAGTAGGCTTCCAGCTTAGGCCAGAGAGTTTTGGGGAGGTATGGCATGGCTTCCGCAGCATATGTCACAGTAGGCACCACCTTTGCTTTATAGAAATTTAAGAGAGGGATTGTCGAAAATTTCCCAAATTTCCTATCGATGGCTTTTCCCTTTGTGGCTAAGCTGTGAATTTTGTCCCAGAGGTGGTCTTGCATTGCCGACTCTTTTGTTGTGGAGTCTAGGACCGCACCCAAGTATTTAAAGTTCTTGACTTTTTCAATCATTGTTTTATCGATGGTCCAATTGAATTTTTCCTGCTTTTGTGACGAGCCTTCCAACACCATTATCTTTGTCTTTTCGATGTTAATTTCCAGATTGTTTTCGGAACAGTACTCATGTAAGTTTGAAAGTTGTCGTTGAAGGCCTATCGGGGTCATATCTAGTAAAATGAGGTCGTCCGCGTAGAATAATCTGCTGATGTTCGTTTTTGCAAGTTTTGGTGGAAAAGATCTGATCAAGGGTTCTGTGTATTGATAGTCTCCCATATAGGCAAGGAAAAGTGCCGGGCCCAGAGGACAGCCCTGTTTAACACCTCTACTAGTGGCAATTTCAGAAAAAAGGCTTCCTAGTTGGTTCAGCCGTATCTTAATGTTGGTATCTGTGTGCAGGGCTTTAATAGGGTTTAGAATAGCACTTGGGCATTTCCACAGTGACAGTTTCTCCCAGAGTTTAGAACGGTCGACACGGTCAAAAGCCTTAGAGAAGTCGATAAAAGCCATGAATATTCTCGGGTTTCCCTCCTTTACCTTGGCTTTCAACGAGGATATCATAAAGATGTTAATGGCTGTCCCCAGCGACTTCTTGAAACCTGCTTGGAAGTTGTCATTGCATGGCGCGCTGGCAGTCCAGGCTTGGAATTTTTTCAGGAGTAGTGTTCCAAATACCTTCCCTATGGGGTCCAATAAGGCGATGGGGCGATAGTTTGTAGGATCTTGTTTGTCTCCTTTTTTGTATATAGGAACCACAATGGCGGAAAGCCATGAAGGGGGTACAGATTGAGAAGCCACACATCTTGTGAAAACTGATCTTATGAATTTGGCCCACTCTTCCGGATGGGTTTTTAGATCAAAGTTTGTGATCCCATCGGGTCCGGGGGCCCTGGACTTTTTCAATTTTTTTTCAGAATATCTCGTATGTCGTCCAGATCATCGAGTTTCGTCCAGGAGTCGGTGGTTTTGTGTTTTTAGGAACAGATTGTGTCACCTGAGAGCTCGTGCCAGCTGTTACATTTGATGAAGGTTTTTCAAAGAGGGAACTAAAGTGGGCAGCCCAGGTAAATTCGCTGATGCTGTTTGCGATATTCAAACCGTTGGGTAGAGATGATTTGTTCATCAGAGACCAAAATTCTTTCGGATTGTTATAACAGATCGCTTTTAATATGGCTTCTGCATCTTGTTGGTGAAGTTGCCATCTGTATGATCTCACCCAGTTGTTATAGTTCCTATTAAGTTCTTTGATTGCTTGAGTTCTTTCGGCGCTCGTGAGTTTTAGTGCGTTTCTTTTGGCTTTTCTGAAGACCCTTCGTTTCTGGACAAGCACTTTGTCGTACGAGTGAAGGGGAGCTTGCATATTTTTGTTTAATTTGCCTCTCGGAATTCTATAGGTAGTTAAAAGAGGGCCATAGTCGACCAAGTCAGAGGTACATGGTCGGCACGAGTTTGCGTACAAGTTTGTGAGTTCTCTGATGCCGTGTGCTGTTAAGCGTAGTCTTGTGCCTTGAGGAGTTTGTTCCACCGCAGTTTCATACCTATCAGGATTGAAATAGGATGTTTTCAAGGTAGTTTGGAGAATATTATGATCGCTCGATGTTGTGTGAAGAATGTCAAAAGAGGTCGTTAGGTGCAAAATGGGTCCTGAGACAAAAGTGTAGTCGATGGTTGACTTTAATAGTCCATTTGACCAAGTTGGTAATCGGTTATTATTTTTGTATACTGCATCAAGGTTATGCAGTTTTCTTGAATTCATCAATTTCATCCATTCATTTCCCCGGTCCTCGCTCAGGGATTTTTTTTTGGTAATTTTCTGATTGCAACAAGAGTTCAAGTTGCCGCATATTATAATATGGAAGGTGTTATAGATCGTCCGTACCTCGTCGATTATGTTTTCAATCAGTTTTAGGAATTAATTTTGGTCAATCGCCGCCGGGTTCCAGTATGCGTTAAGAATTGCTACGGAGATTGGGTGTTGATAAACTCTGTCTGATACTACCGATTACCAAGTTAGCAAAAATGCTAATCTAGAAGAATTGGAAGCAATGATGTTAATTGCTGTAAAACCTCTATCCGTTCGGAGGCCGATAAGCAGGTTTCTTGAAGACACAATATATCAAAAGAGCCCAAGTTTGTATCGCTGATCGAGGTAAGGTGTTTAAATCCCCTGGTGTTCCAGGAAGCTAGCTTAAGTTCAAGTACAGTACTGATTCGGTAAATCGTCGAAGGTGGAGCGGCGTTCAAGTTCTTGGGCTGCTATTTTGAGCGATGTGATGCTAAAGCTTTTGGGAGCCATGCCCAGAAGCTGGATGAAGTTGAATTTCTGTCAGGAGATGTTTTAGGAACATTTTTTTCCCGTTGGATGGTTTTGTTAAGCTTCCTGTTGCTTTCTTGTCGTTCTTTGCGGAAGCTAATTTTATCTTCGGGATTTTCTGGATTTGAGTCATTTCTTTTCGTGTCGGGTGTTAGTGAGGTATGATGTGGACCGGGTTTGGTTTTATTTGAAAAGGTCACTTTTGAACTGTAGTGGTGGCTTGGTGGGTCTAATCGATCCACTAAGTTTTGTCGCTCCGGGGAGATCTCTAAATTACGGTGTGCTCTTACATCATTGTTATTTTTTCTCGGGTTCCTAGTAAGGGTTCCAGTAGTTACCTTTGTCTCGTGGGTCTTTTCTTCTGTTGACGTAATTTTTAGTGAGAGGTGATAGCCCAAACTTGAAAAGTCTTTTTTCTGGTCGATCAGTTTGTCTTTGACTTTCCTTGAGACAATATGAAGGTGACAAACCGCTCTTCCATGATGATGGCTAGGTTCGACTATCCACAAGTCATCGGACGAAATCTGAGTTAATTTAGGTATGAGATGAATCAGAGTCAGCATACCTCCTCTGTTTAGAGTGACTTTGTCTCGGTTTTCTCTAGATTGTTCTAGTTTTAGGATCCATTTCCCCGGTGGTTTGCCCTGTTTTTTGGTCGCTTGGTGAGAGTTTGTCTTTGAACCGATGGACTTTGATGTATGATATTTGCTTTCCTTAGGGGTATCCTCTCGCAGGCTATTCCGTGATGGAATTTTTCGAGGGTGACGTGGGGTATCATGAAAATCTGAGAATTGTTGGGAGTCTGTTGGAAGTCGCGAACGCCGTTCCAGGCGGGATTTATAGGTGTTTTTTTCTACCCTTTCATTCTGAAGAAAGGTAGGGTCACTGTTTTTTTTTGTTGAGAGTGTCTTTGCTTTGGTTAAAATTGATAATTCTATCTTCGTTCGTCGTTCTTCTAAGGTCATGAACGGTGATCGATGTCTGTCTTCGCAAGAGGTGAGTGTCGAAGGGGTCTTTGCATGTAAGTCTGAAGTAGTATGGTTATCAATCGATGCTCTCCGTTGAGCTGGTGACGTCGTGGAGATAGGTTCGTCACAGTGTTCTGAAAGGTTTGTCAAGTCTGTAATGGAATCGGAATCCTCTGTAGATTTTGCTGAAGCCTTTGAGTCATTGTTCGCAAGTGAATGGAGACAGTTCAAGAGGTCAGAGTCTTGATATGAGAGGTGGATTTGATGGGTACGATGGGTGTGGGGCTCAGAGCCTAATTTTTCAGCTGGGTCCATCACTTTTGTAGAAGCTGTTATTGGATCAGAGGCTTCCAAGGTTGGTAAAGAAGTGGCAGGTTTTGGTTTTGCAGAGAAAATTGAGTAAGGTTGATCTGCTTGAGCTATAGGTGTTTTGTTTAAGTTTTCTTCCTCGTCGATCACCAAAACGATATTGGAGGCAGCTCCGTTAGTGATTTGTGATGGTAGTAGTGATGGTTTTTTCAGAGCCGGTTTCGTTTTAGCACGAAGGGTGGAGAACTGAGGAATACCCAAGGTCCGGTCAATAGGAGGCACAGAAGTAATGCGGGCCTACGTAGAGATATTTGGGAGAGCATATTTCTCCAGACGATTCAGTGTTGTTTCGATTTCTTGGAGACGCGCATCTATGGTCGTCATGGTTGAGGTTGGTGGATTACTTGTTTCCTTTTGGGCAGTGATGTGGCCTTCAAGGAAGATAAGTTTAGTGTGAATCATCGCCTGTAGAACGGTGTGATCCTTTAAGGTGTCGTACAATGACTCGTATAATTTGGTAAAAGGGACCAGGGCAATGGATAATGCCGACATGTAGGAAAATAAGTCCGGCTTTTTTGATGATGGTTCTTTGGTAGTTGAAGAAGACTTGCGGCAAGATTCGTGTAGAGGAGTGGAATGGGTAGAAGAATTTAGTCTGTCAGAGCCGGGATCAGGATTTTGGTAAGTTTTCCTGTTGTCTCTCAGATCAGCAATAGGTGGGGTCTGAGGAACAGATTGGTGCCGCTTAGGTGATTTATCTGGTTCATTGGAGATTGGGATCGTCTTTTCAGTTATGCAGGTAGGAACGTTTTCTGGTTTGTTTTGTGAAGCAATGGGAAATGCTGGGGACAGGGAAGGAGAGGTTGCGTCCCCCAAATGTTGTTTTCTTTGGTCAATCGTCTGGGTCGTGGCGTCGTCGACAGGATGGGAACATGTCGCCATAGAAGCCAGGAGGTCCTTTGTAGGTAGTGAAGGGTTAAAAGTTTGATTCGTGACCGAATTTAGGTCAAAGACAAACTCAGTAGGTAAAGGATGTAGAGGCGTTTGACCAAACGTGAATTTATTTTCTCAGACTTTTTCAGGCTGTGGTCTTTTTTCTGTAGTAAGGCGTTTTGAGTTGAGAGGGTCTAGTCTGGGAAATGGGCCCTCTTCAGTTCTTCTTAGTTTAGTTAATGGCTGTAGGTCAAGGACTGCATCTAGGAGTTCAGCATCCGTTAGCTCTGTCAGTGAGCTATTACAATTGTTAGCTTGGTGTTTTTTTTAAAAAAATGTTATCAAAGTTCCCATTGGGAAGTGAGCAAGGTCCGAGGACTTAGCTTTGGTTGCTTTATTTTTTTTTTTTAGTTTGTTTTAGTGTAGACTCGTTGGTTTGAGGTTTAGGTAGCTTTAGTTTGCTACTTTTTACTTTTAAGTTTTTTTTTCTTTTTCCGAGAGTTTGGGTTGGAGATGATCTTGGGCGTTTCTTTGTGTTTATTGTAGTGACTTCGAGCGATGACGTGGGTTGCTGCAAGCTCTGGGGGCGGGGTTTAGATGTCTCAAAGGAGCCTCTCGCCCCCAGCTCTGATGACGCCTCTCGAGGCGTGTTGCTTTCCACGTCTTCACACGGAGCAGACGGCCGCTCCTCAGAGCCCGCCCTCGCCTCGAGTGGGCCCCACGCGTCTACCTCAGCCAACTCAGCGTGCACCTGAGCAGAGACAAAGCGGAGGGCCGACGCCTCGGTTGGGGCGGCCGAAAGCTCTGCTTGCGTCGTTTCCAGTCGGCCCTCTCGCCCCCCGTTGGAATCTCGCGCCATCAGGACGGCACGGGCGGCGGGGGCGTACTGGTGCTTCGAATCATCTCGCCCTTGGAGGTCTTCCTTCATGGCGCCAGCGTTGCTCAATGGCTCGGATTCGGCCTCTCCCACGTCGAGGCGTGCCCGTCCAAATGCAAACTCAACCCCCCCTCCGGGGAAAGATGGTAAGCGAGCGGGCGGGGGCTCGATGGCAAGGGCGGTGGGGGGCTCTGTAGGCTTTTCTTTAAGTTGTGTCCCTGGAACATGGTTTAGCAGGACTGGGAGGTTAGTTTGCTCAGCGAATCTTTGTTGAGCCGCATTTGTCAGTAGATCTTCTCCCTTGTGCAGTGATGGTAACTTGAGCACTTTTTTGCCAACTTTTTTACTCAAGGGTTTTAGTGGATTTGCTGAGTTAAACAGGGTCTTTGCGGATTCGGATAGGTCTGTCAGCAAGGATTTGTCAACTTGCTGGCGTGAACGCCAGCTTCGCAGGCGACCATTTTCTTCTTCCTGCGGGGCCAAGGGAGAGGCAGTCGATCCAGACACGACAGCCATGACTGCACGACTGCCACTCTCCGCCACTCTGCGTCCGCTCCGCTTCCCGGTCTGGAAAGGTAGATGTAGGTGGATTCTGTAACTCCTCCTTCAGAAAAGGATAGGCAGGGAGAACAGACTCAACAGGTAGGGAACTCTGCACGACTGCCACTCTCCGCCACTCCGCGTCCGCTCCGCGGTCTGGAAAGGTAGATGTAGGTGGATTCTGTAACTCCTCCTTCAGAAAAGGATAGGCAGGGAGAACAGACTCAACAGGTAGGGAACTCTGCACGACTGCCACTCTCCGCCACTCCGCCTTCTTAATCTTTAGGAAACACTAAAATCCGCCGCCTCTGGAACATTGACGGTTTCAGCTCATGGGCTCTTCACAAACCCAGCGAAAAACAATGATATATATTACTTTACCCAGATTTGTTTTATTGAAAAAGAGGCAGCCAAAGGGAGAGAGAGAAAGAGAGAGAGAGAAAGAGAGAATGACAGTACTAGCATAGACATGAATCTTGATGTCTAGGGTCTGATTCACAGACGTGTTGTATAATGGTGCAACCCCATTGGAAAACATTCTGTCAATCAGGGCCTTAAATGTCTTATTATTTTCAGCTGGCCATATATGCAATTGTAATCTCTTAAGAACTGTGTACAAGTTTCCATACCAGTAAACTATAGGAGTGCCAGGAGGATACAATGTTTGTACGGGAACCATTCCTTGAAATTACCATTGATAGTATTGTCTTGGCATGGTCAATTGTTCAACAGTACATTCCTTCTGTTAGGATTTCATCTAGAAAGTTTTAGTGCTAACAATTAGAATTGGTTATTTATAACGCACTTATTACCAAAGAGGTTTCTAAGAGCGGACCAGGGATTCAAACCTGTGTTGCTCTGCGTCGTCTTGTTTCCAAGACGAGCGCGATGCCACTGAGCTATACTACGCATTTACGTTGAGCCTTGTTGGATAACTAATGCATCCATTTCAAATAGCCTTTGAGTTATGTCCATGTATGGAGTTAATGTGAGGTGACTCTGGAAGGCAAGGACCCATTTGGCTTCCATCAATGCTCCTTCTGACAACTGCTTTGGATCATTCTTAACCATGCCAATCACACGGCTGGTGAATTTTTTAATTGATGTGGTTTAAATATTTGTCACAAATATGCAAGAGTGGCCGAGGGTAGCGAGGGAGCCAGAACCATCCTGAGCGGGATCAGGGGGGTTTGTCCCAAGACATTTCTTTGAATAGTGGGTTAAAATGGTGCACTAAACAGCAAACATTCTGTGCAAAATTGGGTAAAGATTCAGACAGTTTTCAACCTGTGTCGCAGAAAAACACATGAAAAAAATCCAATAGGTGCAAGTCCCCAACAGTGCACAAGAGCATTTCCCAGCACCTTTTCATGATGCCTTTCCCCACAATATATGCCAGTATAAAAAACATGTTTACACTGGCTGTTCCCATACATTTCCATGCTGGCTGCATCGACATATGCTAGTATTTTTTTATTTTTTGATTTCTTTTTTTATTCAGCTGAAAATAGTCAACTTTTCAATGCAAATTTTGATCTTGTTATATGATACAACATAATTACATAATAAATTTCAACAGATGATAAAATTTGCAAACTGCAACCATTTCAAATAAAATTGAGTCAACATAAAATATGCATAAGCGGTTCTGACACAGTGTTTCAAATCCATAATGTAACACCATACTGCTAAAGATAATCAGATCAACGATCTTTGTCAAGTTCTAATGAGTTCAGAATGCCAGTAATAGCAATTTGCAATGAGATAGAGGATGAAGCAGAAAAACAGACCAGCGGTCAAAGTCTGATAGTGACCCAAGATAGTTTCAGTGTTTGGAAAAATTTAATTTTCGAACATTCTCAAGAGCGGGACATAATGAAATCATATATTCCAATGTTTCCTTACAAGTAGTGTCTAAACAAAATCGACAAAAAATATTTTCAATTGGTATTATTTTACGAAGTGATTGCACATCTCTTTTT
This sequence comes from Ambystoma mexicanum, assembly GCF_040938575.1. Lineage (NCBI taxonomy): Eukaryota > Metazoa > Chordata > Amphibia > Caudata > Ambystomatidae > Ambystoma > Ambystoma mexicanum. Next base: position 624,078,065 of record NC_090939.1, on the reverse strand, counting down.
GGGCACAGATTGAGACTGAAACGACACATGGCAGAGCACATGGCAGAATGATGACTGGGAGATGGAGCTTTCCGCAGGTAGCCTGCCAAGGTACGTTTTTTTTAGGAAAAAACTTAAATTGGTTGACTGTTTATACATTAGGCATGGTTCTCTATTTTTAAACCAGTCACGTTGATAGATGTTCCTTTTAGCTTTGTCTGGATTTGAGAGTATCATTTCAATGGATACATCAGCTTGAGCAAGTATACATATAACCCCCATGATCCACTTTTGTGTAAATTGATGTTCTGAAGAGAATAGATAGGTTGCCAAAACTTTTAGCATTACCTCTGCATGGGTGGATATCAAACACTTCCTGAATAAATTGCATAGCCGCCACTGATAACGAGCGTTCGATGAAGTTAGACCCAGTTCATAGTGCATCCAGGAAATGGGTGTAGATTGAGGAATACATAATACGCGTTTCCAATATTTGGCTTCAAGCTTATCTAGCTGAAGCTCTGTTAAACGTGCACCTGTTTCTGGTCCATATAATAGACAGACACATGCTAGTATTCCCATTTAGGAACATGCTCATGTTTGCTTCGCGCATAATGCCAGTAATAATACTATCGGAAAACATGTCCTAGCTGCCTCTGCCAATATATACCAGCATGCCCACGTAAGAACATACTCCTGTTGGCTTTGCCATTAACAATGTCATGCCACAATAGGAAATGCATGTCACAACTGGCTGCAGCAATGCTTGCCTGTCCAGACACGTAATAACACTTATCATTTTTACTTCAGCATAGATGCCCTTTAAAAAACGCCAAGCCACAGTAAGAAATCACTAGACTTGCTGCATCAACATGCAAGTCTAGCCATGTAACAACACTGATTATGCTTTTTTTGTTGTTAAAATAGATGCCCAGTAAAGAATGTCATGCCACAGTAGGAAAAGGCTAGACAAGCAGTACCAAAATGCCAGTCTAGTCACGTAATAACGAGTATCATGCTTACTGATCGAACATGCCCAGTAAAAAATGTCATGCCACAGTAACATCTATAATGTCATGCAAGAAGAAATGCATGTTGCATGTCCCTATTTCGGTTGTACCCAAAAGAAATGTAACTGCCGAAAGCAACTCAGGAATGATAGATGCAAATCTCACTGCTAAGGTGTAATGGTTTAGTTACTATGTCCAACATGTTTCATTGTCTACTGTCCTGCAGCATAGGCAGTGACTGCCACCGCCAAGACATCCAGCATTTACTGACATAGATAATTCACACAAGTTCATATACGGTGCAAGTCCATTGTGAATAGGGCATTGGCAGTTTACAGTTTTGAACACTCAACTTTGAAAGGAAGGTGGTTGTAAACCTTTCTGCCAATGCAATGCTAAGTGTTCTGCAAAGATTTTTGAGATGTGGAATACCTGTTGGCTATCCACACGTCTATTGGTTATAAGTAATATAAACAAATATATATATATATATATATATATATATATATATATTCAGTGAAAATATTTTAGTTAAGAGAGTGTTAAGGTTAAAGTATTCATTGCTACAATACCTTTGAAATTGAAGTGGTGTAGAAAGTGATGACCATCTTAGCTCAGCAATGCCCTTTGATGTCCCCCATGATCTCATTTTATATACAATGGTGAATCCCTTTGGTGATACCATGGGTGCGTTCCTGGGTTTTGTAATCGGGGGGGTGGTGGGGTGAGTTGAGTTAGTCATCACTTCATACACCAGATTAATTTCAATTTGTTTTACTATAGTTTCTTCATGGTCCACTATCAGTGTAACGTGTAAAGTGACTTCTTCGGCCGGGGCCACTGTACATGTTGCACCAATGACTTTGACAGGGGGGCAGGCCAATGCCTCCTAGCAACATCAGGATCACTGGCACTCATCATTTATTTATTGGTTATTTATAATGCACCTACACTGCAGATGGGGTTTCAAGGTGCAACAAGACAAAAAGGGGTGGGGGACAGGGAGAAAAATAACAAAAACGGTCCTACTAGGCCTTGTGAACATTCGGAACGTGAAAGTGCATTAACAATAAATACAAGGGAGAGGGGAGGAGGGGGGGGGGATGCCGGTCATAGCGGAACATGCTAATTCTATTTATATATTTTGTTATTTATTGTAGCATTTATAGCAGCACCTAAGGCCCTGAGGTATCACGGTGCTAGTTACATTAAGTGCAAATTGTCAAGTTAAAGAAGCATACTTTGACAGAACATGTCAAATATGCAGGTAAAATGCAAAATTAGGATGCGTGCACCAAATGGGAAGGCCTCACCTCGTGATAAGGGGGGGCTGCATCAAAGATGCAGGTACAAAAAGGTAAGATGCAACATTAGGAAGAATGCACAAAATGGGAGCGCCTCTCCTCATGGTATGGGGGCTACATCAATATGCATGTACAAATAGGTGAATGCAAGATTAGGATTGGTGCACATAATGGGGAGGCCTCACCTCATGGTACGGGGGCTACATCAAATGTGCAGGTACAAATAGGTAGCACAGTACAGACTGAGAGTGACAATCAGGTGTGCATGCAAGAACAGGTACGTAAAAAGCTACAATAGTATGGGCGTACACATTGGGAAAGCCTCGCCTCATAGTGCGGGGGCTACATCAAGTATGCAAGTAGGTAAAAGCGACAATAGTATAGTATAGGCGCATACATTGGGAAAGCCTCATGGTGTGGGGGGCTACATCAACTATGCTAGTACAGGTGGGTCAAAAGCAACATTAGTGTGGATGCACAAGTTGGGTAAGCCTGACCTCATGGCAAAGGGGGCTGTGGATGGTTGTAAGGCTGGAATGGTGAGTAGGATGCCTGTGAAAACCTGAGCAGATAGGGCTACAGCATGCATCCCCATCCTCCTTTCTTGGTCCCACACTCCACTCCATTTTGTTGTCCCACCTAACCCTTTCCCTTTCCCCCACTTTCAATCCTTGGTTCATTTGACACACTATTTCCAAGTGTGTCTTGTGACATTATCGCATAGAATTCAGAGATTCCATCAATATGCCCCCAGTAAGCTAAACATTTTCTACCCCAAACGGGCTAATCAACTCACCCCGAACTCCATCACTTTGCATGCTGTCCTCTTTCCCCCTTCCCACCTCTAGCCCGTTGTGAATACAAATCTTTTGCTCCTGCAAATAGTGTTTTGAGCGCTGTTCATTTTCGGGTTTCCTTGGTATTACAACAGGACTCACTAACCCCGATGATGCTGTGGTCCCAAGGCCGCCTTCCACCTTGTTCACTGTGCTTTGAAGGCACCAGTGTGAGGCAATCACATTGCACCACAGCCCCATTGATTTTGTGCTATGGCCTACTCAAGGTTAGTTGTGAAAGTTTCTCACTGGGACCCAGTCTTCGCATGCAAAATCTACTGTCTGGTCCTGTTATAGTGTATTTTGGCCTCGGGTATATTCTGATGCAGATGTACTTGATATCACTGGAGATCATTCTCTCGTCATCGTTCCATGTCTTGCAATACACGAGCTGCCATCACAATTACTTGCAAATGGCGTTTATTGGAGGATTCTGTAAGGGACCCTTTGGGAGGGAAGGGGCCCAGATCAATGGAGTTACCTTATTTGTAGTAGAAGGATGTTGATTAGTGGAGGAGGTGTCCAAAACAGGCGGTAGCATGAGGTACGTCAATTTCATGAAATTGGGGTCAATACAATGAGTGTGGCTTGTGATGGAATATAGTAGTCGAGTCAGAAGCATGTGAACACTCTATAACGTTTGATAACGAGTCTCTAGTTCAACTTCTGCAACTGAAAATATCAAATATCTTATGCCTCGAGAAATGATCACGAGGTTGGTACCATGCCCTTCCCTGCTAAGTAGCCATTTAAAAAAGGTAATTATATAAAATGTTGCCATCTCCACATATCTGATTCCTTTGCTTACTAACTTGCTCCATTATTCCTTCCTGCCCCTTGTGATGAATGACTTATTACATTGTGCTTTGAGAGCTGCTCCTGGGGCTCTGTTGTCCATGGTGGCAGTCATGTGATCTGACCCGCAACAGTGCAGCCATTTGAAAAGATAACCCTGAAGGAAAGGGCGTGGTCTCCTATATCCTGCTCTGTAGCAGCTGTGTGCAGTGCAGTGGAAGCAAGAAAAGTATTACTGGTGAGGAGCAGAAAAAAACAAAGATGACTTGGAAGACAAGAGATCTAAGGCCAACTCCAATGGGCCTACATAGCATCCGACTCTGACTCGGAAAAGGCAGATGATGAGGAAGCATTACACCCTGGTGAACCAGAAATGCTGGTAGCTCGCAAGAGGAGGGCAACGACTAAAGGGCAAAGAAACTGGTATCTGCAATCACAGTGTGGTTGGCTAATCATCTCTGACGTGTCTAGCAAGCTGGGAGATCTGACTGAGAGAGAAGGATAAATCAAACACTCGAAGGAGAAGTGAAAGGAGACCCTATGGACACTCACCTGGAAAAAAAAAGAAAGAGTGTGGAGGGAGCAAATTAGGAATCCTTAGAATAGGGGTCTGCAACCTTTGGCTCACCAGATGTTTTGGACTACAACTCCCATCCGCCCCAACCAGCATAGTAAATGGTGAGGGATCATGGAAGTCGTAGTCCAAAATATCTGGAGAGCAGCAGGTTGCAGACCCCTGACTTAGAAGAAGATATCCAAGGAGTAAAGGTACCTGACCAGGTCAGAAACACCTTGGAGAGGGTATAAATAGAGGCCTGAAAAAGAGAAGCAAGAGGAGTAAATATTCCTAATAAGGTGGGAGACAGAGGCTCCAAAGCACTTTAGAGAGAAAATCAATTACGAAAACTATGTGAAAATACTGACTGCTGGGATTTGGATCCCAAACTCCAGAGTGGGCTCCAAGGAACAGTTTGTTGTGTCCTCACTTGGTCCTCAATTTAACCAGTTTATGAAGATGTAGTAATGGACATTTTCTCAAGGTTAAGAAAGTGTTCATTACTACATTTCCTCATTTCCTGTTCAGTAAAGCTATTATATTTTGGAATGTTTCAGTCTTTAAATTGCGTCAATGGGGCTGGTATTATTATTTGAGTTTTGGTGTGGTATGGCGCAACTGGTCAGATTAATATAATTACGCGTTGAAATTAAGCCGTGTTGTGTCTGAACAGTGAATTCCTCAGAATCGAAAATCTAATATAAGCATGGTGAAGAGTTTTCCTAAAATCTCTACGTTCATTTGGCCTTTCATTTTCAAAAAGCTGTTGCGCCATAATTTGCACTTTCGGTCCTGATGTTCTTCTGGATCTCATCTCTATGCAAACAGCAAACGCAGAACCATTTTATGCATTTATTAAGCTGCACAGCTCGAGGCGTAAACAGATGGTGTGAGAAAGGAACATACTATTTTTGAAAGCCGTCTCAAGTTACTGCTGCATACCAATATAATTGTACTTATTTATTAATGTATTTTTTTATTTATTTATGCCGCAGGGTTATAGTAAAATCCACTGCCACAAAGGGGCTCCAGGCCACTTTCTAGGATAAGAATGGCATGTCAACAAGATTATGTATGCAGCAGCATGAAGGGGAAAAGAGAAGGGTCAGATGATAGTCACTTGTAAAGCGTAGCTTTAAAATGGTTCTTCTTGTTTGAAGCACGTGTTTGTTTTGCAGCTAGTGGGACTGGAAGAGAACTCACTGTCCACAGCTGCCAGATGTTTTGATCACATCTCTCTGAGTCGAGGAATTATGCAGCACCTGCCCTTAGCTGCACCCATTCACTTCAAAGGGGCCCGCCTCACATATTGAACGATGCATTTGAGTTCCCCAAAAAATTCTCCCCTCCTTTGGATATTGCAGACATTGTTGGAGGGGCTGTGCTAATGCCAAAGTAGATGTATTGGCTAATGTATCGCCTTAGCTCTCAGCTACAGATTTCTTCCCCTGGTTACTGCATGCAGTAATAACCTTTCTGGGACCAGATTATCTAACGTTTGCACTGGTGATAAAAAGTGAGCAACGGCTTTCATAATGCAAAGTGGAGCAAACAGATTTTCTCACAATTCCTTGATTTATTTATTTATTTTTTACATTTGTAAAGCGCACTGCAGCCCTAAGGCATAGAGGCGCTGACAAGTGGTGCGTAAGAAGGCTTGATTAAGGGTTACAAAAAAGCCGCCCCAGAAGAGTTCTTAGAATATACATACAGTGTTACAGATACACAGGTCCAGGGTAGCGAACAAAAAACAGGCACATTATTTGAAGAGACTAGTCTTGATGGCCTTGCGAAAGGCAGTGTGAGAGTCGAGTCATCTGATGTGCGGTGGAAGGGAGTTCCAGAGAGTGGATGCCATGGTGGGAAAGCTCGTGCCACCAGCATGCACTCTGTGGGTTTTTGGCACAGTTAGTAAATTGGAGTAGGCCACTCTGGAGGGCCTGGAAGCACAGGGTTTAGAAAATCTCTGGACAAGATATATAGGGGCCTGATCGTGAAGACATTTGTGCGTGAGGGCAAGGGTTTTGAACAAGATTGTTTCCTTGACTGGTAGCCAGTGGACCTGACGCCTGAGGTCAGAGATGTGGTCCCTGCGTGATAGTCCAGTGGCGGCCCTTAGGGCATTGTTTTGGACTAGTTGGAGTTTAGCTAGGTTTTTTCCTGACATCCCTATTAGAAGGGCGTTGCAATAGTCCACTCTTGGGCCAATGATTGCCCTGGCAATAGTTAGGCAATTCTGTTGGGAGAGGTACGGTCTGATTGCGTTGAGCAGTTTGGAGTAGTAGGCTGAGGAGGATGCAATGGCATTGACCTGCCTGCACATGTTCAAGTTCGGGTCCAGGTAGACACCCAAGTTCTTGACTGTTTGGGAGACAGGGATAGGAATGTTATCTATGGTGAAGGAGTTGTATTGCTTGTCCAGCTTGCCCAGGGTGGACGGGGAGCCAATCAGCAGAAGCTCGGTTTTCTCGCTGTTGAGGCATAACCAGTTTTCTGCCATCCAGGATTGGATCGTGGTGTAAATGGAGTTGAGCGTGTTCAGGTCAGACAGGTAGTCCCCGGAGAGGGGGATAAGCACCTGAGTGTCATCAGCATAGTTCGTGTATGAGATGCCCAGGGCGTCAAGGATCTTGAACAGCGGCCTCGTGAAGAGGTTGTAGAGGGTTGGGGTGATGCATGATCCCTGTGGGACGCCACATTGGATGATGCTCGGGTCAGCGCAGGAAGAGTCGGAGAAGACGTTCATTGCTCTGTCCTGCAGGAAGGAGGTTATCCAGTTGCAGGCAATCGGGGAGAAGTTGGCTGCGGTGGCAAGATGGTGGCAGAGGGTCTTGTGATCCACCAGATCGAATGCAGCTGATAGGTCGAAAAGGAGGAGTAGAGCAGGTTTGCCTGCATCTCTGAGGTCATCCATCTGGTTTTTGAGGTCAAGAAGTGCCGTTTCGGTGCCATGTCTTGGCCTGAAGCCTGACTGCCAAAGACCAAGAAGATGGTTATCTTCGAGGAATTTTTGGACTTGCAGGTATGCTGCTTTGTCCAAGATTTTTAGTAAAAATGGGACAGTGGTAATGGGTTTATAATTCCCTGGGACCGAGGGGTCTAGGGAGGGTTTTTTGATAAGAGGACACACCCATGCTTCCTTGAGCTCAGCTGGAACATGGCCAGACTTGAATGAGGCATTAATGAAGGCAGGGGGACAAGGGCAGGGGCACAGTCCTTGATCACCTGGGCTGGGCAGACGTCCCCTTTACAATTGGAGGGGTTGATGGATCTAAGGAGGGCAGCGACTTCGGTTTCAGTCATGTCCTTAAACTCAAACAGAGGGGCTTGGCTGGTGTCAGCTAGTGGAGCAGGGGAGCTAATGTGTTTGGCTAGAAGGTTGTTGAGTGCTTTTTGGTGTGCAAGGATCTTGGCGTGTAGAGTGTCCAATTTATCCAGCATGGCGGATTGAATTTTGTTGCACCAGGCTTCATCTTTTAGGAGAGTAGAAGGGGGGGAGGCAGGGGTCATACTATCTCAAAAGGTTTGAACTCGGTCAAAAATGAACCATGCTGTTTTTTTGTACTAAATCTGCGGCATAACATACACAAAAGCTGTCGAATGCATTTCTTTTCGTGTTGGTCAGCACAGGTAGTAAATAAAACAGCCTGCTCCATTTTTCACCAGGTGAAAACATTTTAGATAATACCGATTGGGGCTAAACCTTTTTGCACCACTCTCTATTGACAATGCAGCAAAATGGCTGCTAGATTCCTTAGCTCTGCTTTTTGGCACAAGTGCAAATCCTTGATAATCTGACCCCAGACGTGCAGAAATCTGAGGGTCTCTGCATGATTAGGTCTGCACAATGTTACTGGCAGTACACCAGGCAGATTTTCAGAAATACTGCATGGAGTATTCTCCAAAATCCACACGTTAAGATTTTGTCACTTTTTTAAAAGCCTTTTGCATCCCTATTCGGGTCTTGGAATGGGTTGACTACAGTAGCAGATCAATCCAATGGCCAATAATACCCCTACATTCATTGCATAGAAGAGGTGGTGGGAAAGGTGGCATCTTGGATGCCACCTGGCATTTCCTTGTAAGGCATGCATTTAGGTCTCCCTTAAGAGATTACACATTTTTTAATGCTAGGCTGAGTAGGGTTGGTCACTTTTTTTACCTTCACCTTTTGGGGGTCAAGGCACATTTGACCCCCAAGGAGGATTTCTTCAGAGCTACTTCACCTTTCAATTGCACAGTATTTACTGCATCCATCATTCAACAGATTAATTGCAGGAGCTGAATAGTTTATGGTTTGTAATCTGTGTGAGGAAAAAAAGACATCATTTTTTAGACCAAAGTGTTTTTTAGTAACGATTGTTATGTTACTACAGTAACATAATGTTTTGTTTAACTTTAGACCTATGTCCAAGAAAATAGATGTGATGTTGCAAGAGGATGATGACAGATGCAAATGGCAGCTAAAGTCAATCTTTTTCTGAGATCACGGTATGAATGAGAGGTCTTAGATCAAATGACCTTTTTATTTACAAATTTGAAAGTAAAGAATTTCGAAAGACGGCTCCATGAACACACGCAGCATTCGTTCTAAATTGAACTGGCGAAAATATATGTGGGGGGTGGACAAGGGTAATAATGAAGGTGGAGAGGATGAAGGGGGGCAGTGGAGGTCTCGCCCTGCATTTATTGAGGGCCAAATGGATTAAATGAAAAAAAAAGATTTGCTGCTTTTGCATTCGACAAAATTTCTGTGATCAAATAACAAAGAACCCTGTTCCCAAACTAGAATACCCTTGCCATAGAATGTTACAACGGGGTGACCTTGACACGTTTCAAGCAGGCCTTCCCGAAGCCACTAGTCAAAGTACATGTCTGTCGTGATCTCCAAAAAGGGCCCATGATCCTGCTTGTTTATGTTTATGTTTAATGTTTAGAACGCGCCGTAGCCCGCAGGCATCAGAGCGCACATGAACCATAAAAGACAAAAAAACACTAAGGATACTAACAGCCATATTGGGGGGAAGAGCAGCAGGGTAATGAATTTACTGGCCAAAGGTCTTAACTGTGGGTCAAACAGAACTTTTAAGTAAATAGTAGAATCTTGAGCCGTTTGCGGAAAATAGGGAACTCTTCTCTATATGCATCTCAACTGGGAGATCATTCCAGGCAAGGGGGGCTATAACCGGGAAAGACCAACCCCTACCAGAGTTCTTTTGATTTTAAGGCAGATGAGACGGTAAGTGTTATTAGATCTTGTTGAGGTCAAAAGGTCAAAAGCTGCTGATAAATCAAGCAGCATCAGTAATCCTGCCTTAGCCCTATCCATGCAGTCCAGCATCTGGCTCTGGAGATCAACTACAGCACTCTCTGTGCCATGATGTTCTCTGAATCCAGACTGACTAGGATGGAGAATATTGACCTCTTCCAGGTGTTTTTGCAACTGCATGGTGGCTACCCAATCTACAACCTTCAAAAGGAACGGTACGTTTGTAATCAGTCGATAGTTGTTAACATTTTGTTGGGTCTGAAACTGCCCTTTTCAATGAAGGTGTAACTACAACCATCTTGACCTCTTCTGGAATGGTACCATAACGGAATGTGGTGTTGGTGAAGCGTGTCAAGAAAGGTGAGGAGATGCTAGAGTTGTTCAAAATGATTTTGGCCGGCAGAGTATAACTATTGCAGGAAGTAGGCTGCATTTTCCTAAGAACTTCCTCCATAGTTTGTACTGATATTGAAGAGAAATTAAAAAGTTGGGCATCCTCCCTCAGAGGAGCCTCTGTATTATCAGGCATAGAGGTTGGAACCGGGTCTGCCATGATTCGAGCATGGGCTGTTGTGACTTTATCTGTAAAGGCTTGTTGAACGTTAGAACATTTTCCCGTTGTAGGGGAAAACAGGTCTGACTTCATGTGGGGTTTCTCCAAGGTTTTCAATATTTCATACTATTACAGAAGCCCTCAATTTCAGTGTTGAAGAAGTTTGTCTTAGCTGTAAACATTTTTTTCCCTGTACTCGCTGTACTCCTTTTCTATGTTTTTCCAAATGATTTAGTTTTTATCCATCAGGCTTTTGTTCCATTGGCATTCTGCTGTCCATTACTCCTTTTTCAGTTTAGTACGTTACGGGGAGAACAAACTTTGATGGTTTTGTCTATCCCTAACCATCGTGGAGCTATATTATTGAGCATATCTGTCATAATAAGATCATATCTTGAGGCCAGCAAATCAGGTCAATCAAGATCTGATGTATGTGTCATAATGTTATGTAATCAATTGTTAAGATCAGCCAGCCCAATTGTATTAACATTCCTACTGGTCATCCTTTTAAATGGTTTCCCCTGTTGAGCTGGTTTCCCAGGCAGAGTAGTTTTAAAGATAACAATCGAATGGCCGGACCAGACACAAGGGATAGTGCAAATAGAATCAACCTAAATACTCACTGCTGCAACCCAATCCAGGATTCTACCTTTGGCACGTGTCCCCTTCATTGGTATGGACCAAAATATCAAAGTCTTGTTCTAAAGAGATCACTTCTTTGTCTGGAGGAATTCAAGTTTTTCAGTTTAAAGGCATATTTTAACTAATATATCAAAAGTGACCAAAGTGCCAAAGGACACATAAATCACAGGGGGGCAGTATGAGTGCTTTATGAAGGCACACAACACTATGGTTTGCTAAACCACGGATACATTACCCCTACCCTATATTACAGAGTATTGCAAGTCACTGAAAGATTCTGTGACTGCAGGGAGGCACGAGTGAGCTTACTGAGGGCTATGCAATGTCACAGAGCTCTGAAGCAGCATCTTTTCAATTAATGATAGCAGGCTCTTTGTCTCTTATAGTATTTATGTGCCTAGTGGCCGTGGTTCCCACTGTGAAGACTTACCAATGTTCGGTAGTGACAGGTGCTCTTAACATTTCTGAAACGGTTCTTTTATGTGTTTTTTCTTCTAAGAAGACTGGTAACGTGTTGTGTCATGTGTTACTGATTTAGCATCATGTGTCAGTTTGTTTACATAGCTTTTGCTACTGCGTTTTTGCCATTTCGTGCCACTGTAAACAGCAACGTTACTATTATTCAACTTGATGTACTCAATGGTTTTCCCACTCGTGTCACTTATGCCATTAGCAAATGCTTATCTCATTGAGCTATCTGACTAACAAGGAGATGTTGTGGCTTCCTCTTTCAGCTGTAATGAGTGTGGTGGCATGTTTTACATTTTCTGGGCTAAAAAAAGGCAAAGTTGTGCTTTTGACTGTAGTCTTTCTGTGTTTGGTATGCAGGGATGCTGTGGTTCACAGTGCTTTTTACAGACTGGAGAGAGATGAAGCTGCTTTGTTCGTTTCTCAGCTTAGAGTCTAGCGCATGCTTAGTTCATGCTTCAAGGTTGTCACTTTAACAAAATCAACTGGAGCAAATGTTATTAGTAAGATAATGATAGATGGCAAATGTGTATAAATCACCTTATAGATATGCCCCTGTTCCTTCTTTTTGCATAATAACAGTATTGTGATTTGATTAAAGGTGAATACTATGGGCAGGCCATATTTGCAATTGGATGCCTCTGCTATCAGTTTGAGGAAAAGAGTCCCAGATGTCTGAAGTGTAGAAGAACAGCATTTGTTTTGCTCTATTTTTATTAGTTTTAAGTGTGGTTTTATATTAAGTATTTTAATTATTGTTATCACTTGTAATGCCTTGTACTTTGCTGCATTCCTTTAGTTATGACAATACATGTATTGTTGATTCTGAGGCAGTAGTTGACATTTGACAGCTAAAATCTATCAGCTTTACCAATGCTTGTTTATCTGAACGATTCATCACCTGGTCATGTTCCTTGTCCTCTGCGGGATCTGTGTTGGAACTGTCTATAGTGAATCGTGCCCCCGTTTTTATATAAATGATCTGTTATGCAATCACAGGAGTGCAAGGATGAGTGCTATTCCAGCTGTGACAGAGCATATGCGGTGACATTACTACTTGCCTATAATAATAATGTAAAAAGCAATTTGGAGAGCCTTTTTTTTATTACTCAGAAAATATGTGGATTTTAAAACTATCAGTACAAAAAGCCACTTATTTCTGTTGAAATTATCCAAAATAGCAAAGTAGTGGAATGACATTTCAATGGGGAGTCTTGGGTTAAGAAGCTTTCTGCAGAGTTCCTAAATGCCAAACCTATTGGGAAGCAGGAATCAGCAACGACTCAGAACAAGCATTGGCAATAGCAACAGTTTGGGCTTTTGTGTAGGCCTGGGGAAGGCACTTGCCAGATACTGCCGTAGTGATATTAATTGGACCTTGATGGTAGCAGGGGCACAATGGTGTGAGTACCCGGGCATCTAATGGCAGTGCCTGGCAAATGCCTAATACTTATACACAACCTAAAACCGTTGGTTTTGCCGCAGTTTGTTTTTAACAGTACTTCAGTGAAGGGCACGCATAGTGCTTATAAATCGAGTGGCTGAAGGCAGGCCTGGTTAAGACATTTTTATTAAACCAATAGCAGGTTTGCAGCTCCAATTAAGTCATTAACTCTTAGAAGACTGCTTTGAAAAAACACTGGTAGGCCCTTTGAGTTCAATGTTTGATGATAAGAGTTGCCATGAGTAGGTATTTTGGGTGGAGAGGATCAGGAACTGGGTGGGGATGGTCATAGGGACTAGCATGACCATGGGCAGAAAATGGGTGGGCAAATCACCAAGACAAGCTGTGTGTCATATGACATTTGCCTTATTTGTACTATAATGCAATAGTTTTGGCTTATAGGAGGCACAAGGGCGGGCTTAAGACGAATGTTTGGTAAAGTTAGCTTTAGGTGAGAAGAATAATGAGGCATGTCTCCCATGTGCAAAATTGTATTGAGCGAGTTATGACATCCTTCTTCCATTGTATGTTCAGGAATATGCCTCGATTAGGTCCATTGTTGTCCTCTTTTCCACCTTTTCATCCTTGCACACCCCTTCAACGCCACCAACTGATGCATCTTTGTGAATGTAGAACATTTATGCACATTTATCAGAATCGTGGAAATAAAGTTAATCCTCAGCAGATTTTTGGGTTGCAAGTGGGTTGGACTGCAAAAAATGAGGAGGAAAGACATAAGACAGAGATGAAGAAATGTGTTAAATTAAACAGTGCCAGGTGGTCCACAACAGTAAAATTGGTCTTTGGTCTTGCCCCACAGCCCCTCTACCTCTGTTTCTCTCACTCTCGATGTACAGTGATTTGGACTTAATTTCCAATAGAAGGACTGACTCCTGTCTCAATCTCTTCACCACAAAACCTACATTAAACGTCAACTGCCAATAGATAATGAAGCTTCGACCAGTCCCTACAATCAAGAATGGCAGGGAATTTGAACTTCAATTCCCAGCATGCACTGGTGTTCCTCCCAACCCACTTCTCATTACGGCCAGGCAGCTTAGACTTCAGCTCCCAATGCGCAATGGGGACACTTTCACTACAATGGCTGGGACCTTGGACTTCAATTCCTGGCATACACAGAGGTTTGGCGTTTGTCAATGAACCTTTGCTCTCAGTGCCACCTGACAGTATTAGTGGCCTCATTCAGTTTCTCAGAATGACCTTTCACTTTTACCACCAACTGATATCTTTTTTTATCCTAATCCTTCTTGTGCACTTGTAATGCCCGCCATGAGCATGATCCAGCAGCACTAGATTCTTCACTCATTCCTATCCACCGGTAAAGAACTCCATCTCCAATTTCCAGCTTTTAGTTTTCCTTGCCTTTCTCTTGGCTTAATTTCCTGCACTCTGGAATCACTCTGCCTCTGTGCCTCCTGCCAGTACATGTCCCTTATTTCCTTTCTCCAGAGCTTCATCATGTTTGCTGTTATTGGGTTTTTCTTAGTCTGTCTTTCCAAATCCAAATACAACTAGCCACAAATAGTCTTTTTAAATGGGCCTCCTCTGGCTTTGCCTCCTTCCTGTCTGGGATGCTCCCTCCACTTCTCCTTTCATTCTAGGTCGGTGCTATTGGCTCCATGGGGACATCTCATCCAAGGTTCTCACTTTCAACCCAGTTCCACTGCAAACGTTTCTCTGCCCACCTTACGCCACAGCTGTTACTGTACTCCTCGCTCACAGCCATTGGTCAGACATTGGCCAACTCAGCTACACTTAACCATCCCAGCTGGGTTTCTATGCACACTACTCCCTTGGCAGTTTGCTCAGGACTTCCTCCTCCTTGATTTCTAACCAACCTCTCATTGGTTTCCATGGCTTTTCTCGGCTTCTGGCCCCTATAAAATACTGCTGTTATGAGGATGGTCGGAAATTCACCACGCCTGGTTCGAAATGCTACTTTAAAGTTTGCTTTGTAGTTTTCCTATTCCTGCCCCAGTGTTCTATTTTTTGTGTAATGATTTTTATTTATCAATTAAATAACAAAAACAAGATTCATAGTAGCGACTGAAGTTACAATGACTTTGAATAAGATTGATTAAAATACATGATAAAATATATAAGCATTGATATAACTAGAACATTAGAAGTATTACAATAAGTACAATCGAGACAATATGGCATCAGGTAGGTATTCTGTAAGGATCACTAATAAATTAAGATTATATATGTTAAGCACAAAACATAGGACACACAAGGGCATGTACAAGAGACTACACGACACACAGGGAAGGAACAAGAGGAGAGGGGGGGTAAAGAGGTGCACCACAAATGATCTAATAAGTGTCAACAATTTACATGTACAGAAAATAAAATGCAGCAAGAGATATAATGTAATGACACATAGTCTATGAACCATGCGCTGTCATATTGTGATGGTCTAAGTAGTTAATGAAAGGGCCCCATTTCAAGTTATAGTTAGGCAGTTTATCTAACTAGGAAGCCATGTAATGTTCCAATCTGTGTGTATGACAGACGTTGTTCCACCAATTCTTGCAGGAGATGTTTTGAAGTTGTTTCCAATTAGTGGTGACGAGTTTGATGACAATGGCAATGAGAAGGTCATATAAAGTGGAGGATGGTCGAGATATCATTCTTTTAACTGTGATGCTGCTAAGAAATACATTAGTAAAGGAAATAGGAATTTGAACTTTAAAGATGGTCATCATGTATTTCCACACATCCTGCCACAATCGAAAAACATAACAACAGTCACAGAACATATGCTTATATGAACCCAGGGAATTTCTACAAGACCAACAATTCCTGTCCATATGGACCTTAGAGTTTGTACGTTTTAGAGGTGTAATGAAGGCTCGATGCATAAAGAATAAGAGTTTGGGTAATATTGCCTGAAGAAGAGACTTTCCTAATTCTGGACTATAGCAGAGACCATGTATTGTCTTCAAAGGTAGTGTCACAATCATTTTCCCAATGCGTTTGGACCATCTGTTTCGAACTAGATGATTCTGCAGTGACCAACAATTTATAAAGTTTAGCAGATTTGACATCAGGAGTGGTAGAGAGCAGTTGTAAATTCGTAGTGTCAGGTAATGAGACAGTATTATCATGAGCCTGAAGACCGTCAAGGCATGCATTAACCAATTTGTTGTAGAACGTCAAATCTGATAGAGCTAGAGAGAAGGATCTCCGAAGCTCTTGAAATGATGTTATGGCATGATGTTGGATAATTTGGTCAATATATCTGATACCTTTGGTGAGCCAGATCCTCTGGAAAAGGATTCTGCAATTTATAGTGATTTATTTATTATACGACAGATAAGGAGAGAGCTTTTGGGAGGGGGATTGAGTTGATGGAAAAAGGAAAATGGTGTCAGCAATGTCATGAGGATAGGCCATTTGTTACACCAGGATGGGAGGTCATCAGAGTCTAATGGGGTGTACCAGAAGCTAGTCTGTTTAAGTAGGAAAGCATGGTGATATTTTCTAAAATCAGGAAAGCGGACTGCTCCCTGTTCAAAGGGGGTTTTGGGTTTGTTAAATGCAATCCTTTTGGATTTACCTTTGTCCCAAAGAAATTTGAGTAGGATGGAGTTGATGGATATGAAAAGAGCGGTGGGAAGAGGGACGGGAAGCATCTGTAGCATATATAAAATAAAGGGGGAAAGCATCATCTTGATAGTGTCAAGATGTCCCTACCTGGAAAGATATAGAGGAGACCAGGAAGAGGTAAATATGGAGAGTCTATTAAGTAGAATGTCTGTATTAATTTTAACAGTACTGTTAATAGTGGAGGCAAATTGTATACCTAAGTATTTAAAGGAGTTAGCACACCATTTGAAATGATAAGTATCTAATTCATGTTTAAGACTGAAGGAGTTCAGAGGCAGTAGCTCAGATTTGTCTTTGTTGAGTTTATACCCCGAAACTGCTGAGAATTCCTGTAAAACTGCTAACAAGTGTGGAAGGTGTTGTTTAGGGTTCTTTAACAGGATAAGAATATCATCAGCATTTGCAGCAATCTTAGACTCATAGTTACCTACAGAAGGACCAGGAATAGCTTTGTTTTGCCGGATGAGCTCTAGGACGGGTTCGAGAGATAGTGCATATAGAATAGGGGAGAAGGGGCATCCCTGTCTGGTGCCTCTATGTAGAGAAAAATATGAAGTTTGGCTACTGATAAATATGGAGGATTTTGGGTTAGAGTAAAGAAGTTTTACTAATGAGATAAAGCCCTCGCCATATCCATACTATTTTAGGGCATGGATCAACAAAGTGGTCCATATGCCCACAGAATACAAGGTTGGGGAAGTTGGATGTAAGGCTAATCTGTTTGATAGAGACTCACAAGTCTGGATCAGGCAGGGTGGGGTCATAAATGCACATGATTGTGATGATGTCAGAGCCAATACACAATATAACCCAGACCCATATTCCCAAGGTATCCGCATCTTGATCAACAATCTTATGTGATCATTTTCTATTAATCAGAATAGCTACGCCATTCTTTTTGCCAACTGCTTCACTCGCTATTACATCCTTTACCCAAAAGGATTTAAGTTTCATAGCTTCTGAAATGGATAGATGGGTTTCCTGCAAACAAGCAATAGAGGAATTAAGTTTCTTCAGATGGGACATAATCTTATATCTCTTAATTGGGTGAAAACAGCCTTTGATATTTCACATTACACTTCTAAACACCATTATAGTTTATAGAAATTGTAAATGTAAGAACTTTGGGAAATCTTAAGGTAAAGCGAAAAATAAGATAAATTATTAAGCATTGTAAGCAAGGTAATAAATGCAACAACCTGTACCAAACATATGATGAAATATTCTGTGCACCACCAGTGATGACCACGAGGGAAAGACAAAAAAGGAACATGGGGAGGGAAGTGTAAACTTGACCAGAGAGATGCAGATAGAAGAAATAAAAGCCAGATATTGAAGAGCATAGCAGTAATGATATGCAAAGGTTTAAAGGTATGAAAGGGATCAAGTACCCCTAGAAAAGAGAAAGGGAGAAAGAAGAGTTGGATCAGATGACACCAGCAGGGCAAGAACAACCCTGAGAGAAAATGGGAAACAGCGGCGCCCGGGCGACCACTTTAGAGGGTACATTTTAAGACTTTCAGCATAACGTGGTAAAATAAAAATAGTCAAGTACCAGAGGTTGATGCAATAATGGGTAGAGAAGTATCCATGTTTTCGGTTTTCAGGGAGCAAATGAATGCTTTGAGATCTGCAGGTTCATCAAAGATTGAAGTGTGGCCATCATGTGTTACCTTAAAGGAGCACGGATGATAGAGTCCATATCTAACATTGAGCTGTTTTAGCATTGGCCGATCAGAAAGAAACTCCTTCTTGCATTGAGCAGTCCTCTTGCCAATATCTTGTGAGATGTAAATTCTATTATCATGCCAAATTAGAGATTTTTTCTCTTTGTACGTGAAGAGCGTTGCAATGGTGGTGAGCTTCTGGCAAAGCCGATGCACTGAGTCTGTTGTATATTAAGGGGATATTCTTTAATGTATATGTCATACCACTGATAGAAGATTTTGAAGAAAAGAGATCGCATCATTCTCCTTACATCCATCTGGAAGCCCTGTAATGCAAAGATTTTTACGCCTACTCCTGTTTTCCAAATCTTCATTATGTTTTTGTAGGTCTTTAACATATTTCTCCAACAGCAATACTCTAGGGGAAATATCTTCTGTAAGCCCAATTCTGCTTTCCATTTCTGTCATTCTTGTTTCAAAGACATTCCACCTTTCACCCAATTGTTGCAATTTCTGGTTGGTGGTTTCT
The DNA here is from genome assembly GCF_040938575.1 of Ambystoma mexicanum. Taxonomy (NCBI): domain Eukaryota; kingdom Metazoa; phylum Chordata; class Amphibia; order Caudata; family Ambystomatidae; genus Ambystoma; species Ambystoma mexicanum. Next base: position 624,059,380 of record NC_090939.1, on the reverse strand, counting down.
ATGAAGGGTTTAAGAGACCTCATTTCTTGTAGTATGGTATCAATCGCAGGTTCGAGAGGTGACAGTGGCAGGTGTGATTCACTTTTTAACCTTTTGTTAGTAGTAGCCTCTGCTTGTGTTTCCTTTGAGGCTATGGGTATTTTTTGGTTATTTTTCACAGAAGCCATGTTCACGTAAAGAAGAGCAAGTCATGTGGAAAATATCAAAATGGTGTAAGTCAACCCAAAAAAGAGTCAAGCTATGAGGTTAATAGCACAAATAATCCAAGAGTAATTATATATTTAAGCTGTGCTATGTCAGAAGAAAGCTTCACCATAAGTAACCTGGCTATCCGGAAGAAGAAGCTTGTATTCTGAAAGGTTTATGAAAAAAACAATAATTGTCCTGTAAATTAAAGCGTTTTCCTTCAAAATACCTGGGAAATATTCAGTTTATGTTGCTTTATAATACTCATGTCCACCAGATGGCGGTGTTAGTGCTGCGAGTAGCCGACCAGGCCTGAACCGGCAGATTGCGTGAAAACAACTCTGAAGGTTTCCTCAAATGTGACAGATATCTGAAGTCAGCGGTCACCAGAGTTCTACAAGGTCACAAGGTCACGCTGGAGCTCCGTGAGATGCTGGAACACCATTTAAAAAAAAGGGACAGGAGATCAGCTATAGGTCTGCTGACACTGTCGCAATGTAAAGGAACAGAAGAAAGATGTTAAATACGGTTGCAAGGTATGTCAATAATTTTGTGAGCCGGAGCTGCGCTAAGCCGCCATTTCCTCCGGTGCCAAGCCACACCCCCCCCACCCTCCAGTGTTCTAAACTCTAGGAGTACTCCAAATCATGTAAAAGCGGCAGTTGGTGTTGTGCTCAGGGAGCTGTTATTCAAATGTGTGTGCTGGCTTTGTAAGGAGGCACTTTGATACCATAAATCAACTGCAATTACTTATTAGATTAGCATCGGGGGAGTACATAGCCAGTAACTGCCTGCCAACATGAGCCTTGGTAGGCCTGAATGAATCGAATCATGGGCCTCTGCAAAGGTTAGGGGTGTTGCTGGCCATGTACATCCCGCAAAAAGGGGGTGATAGCTATTGTCACCCTGCGGTTTTGTCCACATGAGAATAGTTTAACTGCATTTTTTTTTCTAATTTATTTTATTTTATTTTACTGGAGAGGGATTGCACAAATCCTCTTGTGTCCTACCTCCTTTAAAAAAAAAAAAATCCAGATACATTTCTGCAAATAAGTGCCCTGCAGATAAGGGGGTAGGCGGGGGTCTTCAGGTGACTTGGGTGTCAGCGGAGTAAGGAGGGGCAGTGGGGGAAGGATTGGCGGACACAGCACAGGAGCACTAAAAAAAGATGGCAGCAACCGGGGAAGGTGCTTGTGTGATTTGCTGAGCACCCTTCCTCGGGTCCAAATACTTATTTTAACTTTCTTATTTGTTCCCACGTAGTGGGTGAGGCACCAGCCAATTAAATGGCCAAAAGCAAAGTCTGAACCTGACAAGAACATCACCCATTCAATTCTGGCCCCCAGTGGCTCTTTTCAAACATCTGTCATCCTCTATTCTGCTACATGTCCCCAAAATGCCCCCACAGATGTCCTGGCGTTCAGCCTGATTCTTCTACCCCAAGTCCACCCTCAGCTCCATTCACAATGAACATGTATCAAGCCCTTTGTATCAGACAGACCTACGCTATGTGAATACACAGCACACTACTCCAAAATATACTTTACCAATTTAATTAGATGTACCCAATGTTAAAACATATAAATGTAGAGTTCCATCTACCACATACATTACACATAGTTAAAATGCAAACCCAGGATAATTCAGACAAAAAACACTAAAAAATATACCAACAATAACTAAGTTCACAGTTCATATGTTATATCTCATACAATACAAAACAATGATAATTACATCAAGAAAAAATCAGTACACAGGAAACAAATGAATAATTGTAGGAAAATATTTGTTGTCAGATAACATGCATTCTCCAATTTACATCAAGGAAAACATCCCTACTCACTTGGGGGAATGTGGTTAATATTGTGGTTAATATAAGATTTTATAACACCTGCACCTATTTAACAATGTGTGTATTTCCTGTAGACTTATAAGTAGCCGACACTGTTGTCGGCCTCCGGACGAGCATTTGTAGTGCTCCAAATATACATGGCCGTCATCAGGATAATGACAGTGCTTTTTCAAAACCTAGCTCATGAGATCCTGTCTTCAAACATGTCTGTGATAAAAGCACACAACATTATCTTAGTTAAAATGGTCTGTCTGACACATATTTCATCAAAAGTCTAATCAGTTTGATAGATTTGAAAAAGACACTCAACGTAAACACACCAAGCCCACCTTAAAGTCAATTTGCCCCTCTTTTTTCTGAGTGTATCTAGGCAAAACCAAAGTCCTTATTTTTTAACGGACGGACCGGTAACAGTGCCACAATGGGAAAAGATATTCTAACCCCTGTGTCAAATGTGTAAACTACTTTCTTGATTTATGGGTATGTATATCCAAATCACCTTCTTAATACTCACCAAAGATGTCATGCATTTCAGTTCCGAAAAGGGAAACATTTCATTTCCAAAGAGAAGTATCTTCCATCCGATACAGTTGCATGCTGGTTTTGTCTACAGGCAATAGACAAAATCAAACTAAGTGGAGTGTCAATATCAAGCCCACTATTCCGCACCAGTGGGAAAACCTGTTTAGTAAATTTATATATTCAGTTTGTTCCACCCAATGTATGTCTCTAGGGATTAGTTAATGAGACGTTTGTACGCTTCATTCAAAAATTCTTATTGACTAACTTAGCAGAATATGATACTCCCTGATTACCGGGAGCTAGTCCAAGAGGAGCAAGGACACGAGAGAGTCTAACGATACAAGTGTATCTTGTGCCTTTCCTCATTTATCTGTCCGGACATGTACACGAAGGTATTACCCAAATTGACCTTTTACAATTGACCTTTTGCACAATTGACCTAATTATAGTGGTCCTAATTGACCTTCTCACAATTGACATTTATATTATTTTAGTTATTTTGTATATGTATTGGGTTGATTTTGGATTATAAATAATATAAGGGGAATGGGTGGGTGGTTGCAGCGTTTTTTAGATTGGGTGGGAGTTTATGGGGGGTTTCCCCCCGCATATATATCCTAATTGACCTTCTAAATTAGGTCAGTTCTCCTTAGGTCAATTATCTCGAGGTCATTTGTGAAAAGGTCAATTAGTATGCAACCCGTCACAAGATGTACCCCATCTTCTTTACAAATATATTCAAACATTTTTCTCCAAACGTGCAGATAAGCAATCCATGACATACTCAAAGAACGTTCTCACACAACATTCGCTGGGGCCCTCCAAGCTCAAACCGATGTATACCATGTAGAGACATCACGGTGTGGCTGCCATGTTGTCCCCACCACATTTAGTCACTTAACTGTGAGCACAGAGAACAGACTACTTTAGGCCAGCTGGTTTATTAGAACAATGATGGACTCCCCCATCATACTGTCTAGTATGAGAAATCTTCCCCATATTGTGCCATAATGTGCTTTAATACATCACATCTCTATTTTGATTTGCTCCTCACGCCCATACTGTGAATGTGATGCACAGGTACGATTCCCAATCAATTTAGGTTTACGCAGTCCTAAAGGACAGATGTCTAATTTATCCACCTCAAAGGCCCAGGTCTGTCTGATACAAAGGCCTTGATCAATTTTTGTTGTGAATAGTATATTTAGAGCCTAGGAGATAAGGGTCTTTGCCAGGTACCCTTTACCCACTCCACTTCAACTCTAACATCTTCCTCACACACTGGCCATTATGCAACTAGTAACATGAGACATTCATGAGCTCCCTTTACTATTTTGCATTTCTATTTAAGGTAATTGGCACATGCATTACCAGCAATTACACTGGGCTAGCAGGCCATCACTGGAAAGGTGAGCCCTTCCCCTGGCCATTAATGCTACAGGGTGGGCTCCGAGGTTGCCTGTCTGTACCTGTCCTGACTCTTAACTTACCCCCAAAACAGAGGACCAAGAAGACCTTCCTCTGCAACGTGGAACGAGTCCACTGGAACCTCTATGTGCACCGGAGTACATTGGAAATACATTGTGCCCAAACAGGGCCAAGATGGCCCACAACACAATGCTCACACCATTGAAGCCTTTCCTGAGCCCTGATGTGGAAAATGAACAAACCCACAGTAAGCAGGCAATGCATTAGCAAGTGCTGCAGAGAAAGATGCCCAATGAATGGAGCCGGCTGCAGAGCTGGTCGTTCTCGAAAATGGGGCTCTAAGGCTGCCTGTCTGTGCCTGTCCTGCCTCTTCACTCAACCCAAGCACAGTGGACCAAGACGGCCTGCCTTTGCAATGTGGAACAAGTCCACCTCGAACCTCCATGTGCACTGGAGCACATTGGAAATACATTGGGCCCAAACACAGCCAACATGGCTGTCATCACAAGGCTCACACCATTGATGGCTTTCCTGAGCGCCGATGCCAAAAATGAGCAAACCCCCACAAAGCAGGCACGGGATTGGCCAGTGCGGCAGAGAATGGGGCCCAATCAATAGAGCCGGCAGGTGGAGCCGTCTGGTCTCGAAGGCCGGGCTCCAAGGCTGCCTGTCTGTGCCTATCCGGGTCATGAGGGATGTAGGAGACAAACCAACAGAAGGTATGTGCATGACATAGCCAGCCGTGCATGTGTTTTGCATCTTGAAAGTAAATGTCCGCTTGGATCCGATCTCATCCCGCCGACCCATTTTCTTCCTCCTATTATGCCCTTCCCCTTTTCCTCCGGCACTTCCAGTCACTCCGCAACTACACCTAGCTCTCACCCCTGCCTGGTACGCCTGGCTGAAGCTGATAAGAACTCCCAGAGAGACGATCCGCACCCACCTACCTCTAAACAGGATCACCTACCCGCTCTCTGTGCTTCCTGTCCGGTACTTACAGCAAGGAGAAACTGTAATCTCCGAAATTACACGTGCCTTGCCCCCACCATCCTGAAACCTAGACAGCCTTCTAACAGGGGGACGACACACACAAATTCATGTACACTCTTACTTTGCCTAATATTACCAATGTAGATACATTCATGTCCCTCCTGCAAAGACCTACCAAGACAAGCTATCCTCGTAACCAAATCTACAAAGGTAAACATTACCGACTCAATGGATGAACGCTGCACACAGTTCTTACAAGATTGAAGCCGTACACTTCAGAGTAAGTGTGCCCGACATAACCTTACCATGCTGCATAGCTACATATTTCTACCTTTCTAACTTCCTACCACCCCTAATGAAGCTTAAATACTCCTCCAGTATCTTGAAGTCTTCACTGTATGGGCCTGCAATACCCACAGTACCAAAAATGGCACCTAAGCTCACCTTTTGTCCTGCCACAGTGCCAAGGTCATCCATGGTCTATGAAGAGTGCCTTACAAACCATCTTGCCCCCATGCACAATCTCACCATTTCCATGAGCTAGTTGCTCACACCTACAGATAAAGCCTTTACCCTGCATCTCCCCTTCCCTCGATATACAGAAGAAACATTGGCCTGGGAGGATGCACTCATGCACCTCATACTTATCACTCGAATAGCCACACTACCTCCTACCCTTTTTCTAAACAGGGATCACAGACACCTACACTCAGACCCCAAAAACTACCCAAGGCACCATTGGCATCTTCCCCAATAAAAAGGATGTGCCTCTTAACAGTGACTCAAGCCACTTCATAACCTCTGTGCTATGTACCCCGAGAAACTCTTCTATGACTAAACCAACTATCCCCCTGCCAAAAGGTGCCTTAGTGAACACTAGGTCGATCCCAGCACATGCTTTAAACATCTGTGATCTAATCACTACACATGACCTAGACTTCCTAGCCATCTCTGAGACCTGGCTCCGGGCAGCATCCGGCCTGGACCTATCCATTGCCCTCCCCCCGGGCTTTACCATCCTTTGCAGCAACAGACTCAATTCCATAGGTGGTGGAGTTGCACTGATTGCTAAAGATACCCTACCATTTAGACAGATAAAGGCAATGCTTAACATGAATTGTGACCTACTTACAACTAAGCTATCTTTCTCACACACGAAAACCATTACTGTCCATGTCATCTAGAAGAGGACTTTCTACACACCTTGGACTCTAACATAAAAGTGATATCCAAATCCACTCGCTTAGGAGACTTTAAGCTTGGTCTCAATGACCCTGAGGGCTTACATGCTATCTGTATTTGTATTTTTTATTTATTTGTATTGCGCACCTTGCTCTGGAGCATCTGGGTGCATAATTTGAAGCATATGGTTACAGTGGTTACAGGTTAACATAAAGATAGCTTTCCACAAGGAAAGGGAGAGAAAAACATCTTGGAGCGACAGGTGCAGGTCTAAAGATACAATTAAGGTATAGAAACACAGTCAAAAAACAAGATATATACAGGCATTTGGATGGGTTACAGTGGATGTTCCTAGACGATTGGTAACAACAACATATACCAATTAAGCAGAGTGTGTGGCCGCAGTAGTCCGAAGGGTAGGAGTGAGATGGGCATGAGCCCAACTTCACATAGTGGTTCCATGAAGTTTAGGCAGATAAGGACGGGGCATCAAGTTCGTGTAGCCAGAGTTTGGTTTTGTTTTTGAAGGTGTGGACAGAAGGTTCTGTTCTGATGGGGTTGGGGAGAGTGTTTCAAAGTTTGGCCACGAGGACTGGGAAACTCAAGCCTCCGGCTGTCTTTAGCTTGAAGCTAGGTATAGTCAGTGTGTTGGGCAGACCTCAGTGGTCTGGATGCGGTGTGTCGCGTGAAGCGATTGGCCAGGTAAGCAGGAGCCAGGTTATTCTGGGTCTTGTGTGTTAGGGCAAGGGCTTTAAGAGATATGCGATGTGTTACCGGGAGCCAGTGCAGATTACGTCTTGTGTCAGAGATGTGTGCTCTCCTCGGGATGTTAAGGGCAGCCCGGATGGCAATGTTCTGAGTGACCTGTAATTTATCCAGATTTCTTTGGCTAGTCCCAAGATAAAGTGCATTGCAGTAATCAATTTTGGACATGATGAGAGTTCTAGAAAGGATAATACAATTGTCGGTTGTCAAGAAGGGTCTGCATGCTGTGATGAGTTTGCATGTATAGGCCGAAGCCGACACAACTGCATTAGTTTGTCTGGTAAGGGACAGCGTTGAGTCTAAATAGATGCCAAGAGTTTTTGTGACGTTGGACACTTTGATAATGTTCCCATCAATAGTAAAGGATTTGTATTCGAGGTCAAGTTTGGTGAGTTTGGACGGGGAGGCTAGGATGAGTAGCTCTGTTTTTTCATCATTGAGGCAGAGCCCATGGTGAGCCATCCAGGCTTGGATGACTGAGTAGACTGCATTGAGTGCTTTGGCATTGGTAGCATAGTCACCGGTGATAGGGATGAGTATCTGGGTGTCGTCAGTATAGTTGGTGTGTGAGACACCCAGATAGTCAAGTATATCAAAAAGCGAAAAGCGGTTTAGTAAACACATTGTACAACGTGGGAGAAACAAAAGAGCCTTGTGGGACTCCACATTGGATGTGTGCTGGTACAGCTGAAGCAGAGGTAGAGAAAACCCTCATGGTTCTGTTAGATAGAAACGATCCAATCCACAATGTGGCTTCGTTTGAGAAGTGGGCCGCTATTTTCATGTGGTGACATAGGATTTGATGGTCAACCAGATCGAAAGCTGCAGAATGAGCAAGGAGAAGTAGGAGTGCCTGCTTGCCCTTGTCTTTCAAATCCTCAATTTGGGTTTTTAAGTCAATCAAGGCTTTTCACCATCCCGTGACTAGGTTGGAAGCCTGATTGTCTAAGGCCTAATAGATTATTGGTTTCGAGGTAATCCTGTATTTGGAGGTAGGCTGCCCGGTCCAGGATTTTAAGTAAGTAGGGCACCGTGGTGATGGACCTATAATTGGAAGGTTTACTCGGGTCGAATGTGGTTTTTTTTAATTAGGGGGATGACTCACGCATCCTTAAGGTTGTCTGGGACAATACCCGATTCGAAAGATGCATTTATGAAGGTTGTGATGAATGGTGCAAGGTTGTGCGCCACCTCCTTAATGATGGGGGAGGGCAAGAATCCCCTTGGCAATTAGATGGTTGAGTTTCATAATAATATTTTCAACTTCATTGATAGAGATAGGTGCCAGGCTGAATGGTTTGAAGGAGTGTTTAAACATGGGGATGTTGTACGATGGAGGGTTGCCTGGATAATCAGAGAGATGGTTTCTTTTTGCATTGATTTTAGCTTGAAGTTTTGTGATTTTGTCTAAAAGTGCCCTTTGGATGTTGGAGCACCAGGCCATATCATGGGTGCATGTGTCAGGAGGGGCTACTGGAGTCTCTAGTTTCTTGAGGATATTAAAGAGTTCCTTGATGTTTGATTGAGCTAGCAATATCCGTTTGTTGTACACATCTTTTCTGGTGTCTAGTATGGATTGTTTGTAGGTAGAGAAGGCGGTGGTCAGGTTGTTTTTGTTAACTAGAGATTGTAAGCTCTTCCAGTGAGCCTCGGCTTTTCTTTTGTCCTTGCGCAGGTCTCGGAAATGTGGGGTGAACCAAGTATTGAGGTGGAGGCGAGGTTTTTGTTTGCGCAGTTTGAGAGGTGCAATCGTATTGAGGGCTTTTAATATAGCCTGATTGTATGAGTCGACTAGGACTATAGGGTCAGTGCAAGTGGCTGAGGCTCTATTGAGCAGTGGTAGGATGAGAGGGAGAAGTTTCTCTACTGTGATATCCTTCTTGTTGCGAGTATGTGAAGGTGGGGCGATGTTTTGTTTGGCTGTTTGTGGGTTAGAGTTGATGGAGAAAACAATTTTATAGTGATCAGACTAAAAGCATGGGGTCACAGAGATCACGTTAAGTGAGCAGTTCAGGTCAGAGACCCAATCAAGGGTGCTTCCCTTGATGTGGGTAGGCTCTTTCATGTGCTGGGAGAGGCTGAAGTTGGTGAGTGTGCTTGCTAAATCGAGGGCTTTAGTGTCGTTCACATCCTGGTACCCTAGATTGAAATCACCAAGTAATAGGATTTGTGAGTTGGGCTTGGTACTCGTGGCTAGGATGGAAGAGATGTCTTCAGCGAACGAGGAGATAGGTCCTGGGGGCCTGTAGATAAAATGCACTGTGGCAATATGATTAGGTGAGATGGGTAATTTAATGTACAGTAATTCAGCGGACGGGATTCATAGGCTTGGGATAGATCTAGGTTCAAGTGAACTCTTGAAGATGAATGCTAGTCCTCCACCCTTGGTTTGGTTGGTGTCCCTGTCACACCTAATGATAGAGTAATTGTCTGGGATAGCCAAGGACAGGGCAGGGCCTGATGCCGCATGCAGCCAAGTTTCTGTCACGGCTAGGAAGTCTAAGTTTTCAGTTTTGATGAAGTCAACCATATCTAGGGCATGAGCTGGGAGGGAGCAAGCATTGATGAGCGCACCTTTGAGCTTGAAGTCTTTGGCAGTGCTGGTAGCCAGAGGTGCTGGTGCATTATTTTTGAGGGTTTGTGCAGTGACTCTAGAGTTGTTAGGCGCAGGTGATTTGTTATTAGAGGTGTGGACCTGATGATAGGACATATGGTGACATCTGGCGGCAAGTCTCAGGTTTCTAGCTTGGGTGGCACAGGGTTGGCTAGAGTGTACTCTGTTTGGCTGACTGTGGATGATTGTTGATGTGAGGCAGCAGGGGACTGTTGGCTGTGCAAGCCTGATAGGGTGTAAGGCATGGTCTAGTACCATATCTAGCGTTAATCGTGTCAGACACGGCGTGGTGATTGGTTGGGGGGACTTTACTGTATAGCAGTGGAGTCTGGTTGCAGTAAAAATGACAGAGACGCAAGCCTAACCTTAAGTTTATGCTGTAGGTAGGACAAGGTTGATTAGGAGTGGGTTTGGTTGCAAAGTGTTGTAACCAGAGGGCCGGTGCATTCAGGTAGGGGTTGGAGATTGACATCAGGGTGGCAGGAAGATTGAGGATGTGCAATGGTGTTATGCAGGTGGTGGTTGAAGGTGCGTGATGGAGGAGGGAGGTGGTGGTGCTAGGTGTGTGGGTATCGAGCAGTGGGCACATCAGGACCCAGATTGCGAGCAGGAGGTACATTCTCTATTGTAGTACGGGTAGCTGTGTAGGCTTAGGTGTAGATCTGACAATAGTAGGGAAGATAACCTGGGTACCGTCCATTTTCCAAGGCAAGTCAGGCAGTAATTAGGTCAATCGACTGCCTGAGTACAGCTTACGCTACAGGAGGATTGATAAACAAATATGTGAGCTGTAAGTTGCCAGGCACAGTGCCACAAAGGACCAGCGACCAAAAAATAGTGTGTAGGCTACCAAGTAGTAAAGATAATGCAGGATTAACAACACGTCATACGGGCAATAAAGACCGTTGTACCCTGTGAACCTAGGGTAGCCACATCACTAGTCCAACTGCCTATTGGGATGGATGGCATTGCCATAACAAGTACAGGCATCAGGGGCGTAAAGCATATGAGAAACATGAAATAGTATAAACAGCGATGCAATAGTAGGATTATGAGCCAGGATTGAATAATCTCTGTTTCTAATTCACTTAGTGCACTAGGCTTTATACACTGCACCAATCCCCTTAGCCACTCCAAGGAACATTGTTTGGATTGGATTGCTGATTTTAACTGTAGTGTGACTATCTCTTCCAATACCACCTGTCCATTGTCTGACCACAATATACTGTCCTTCAACATCACAAAGACAAATCCACCCATGCACTTCACCACTGTTGTGCCTCCCACGCTGGCCCGCAGCTCCAGGAACCTTACCAAAGAGAACATCTTGCCACTACTCAGCTCAGTCCAGTCCGATGACCATCTCCACGCCACTGACCCTGTGTGCTACCCAACTTCTATAATATGACCCTGACATTAGTCATTGATACCATTGCCCCACTGGCACTGCAAAAAACAAAGCTTTTGGTGCACGTCAATTCTTGGTTAACACAGGACCTTCAACTGCTATGCACCAAAATGCGTGTAGCTGAGGCAAAATTAAAAAACTCTCTTTCGGACACGCACAAACTACTTTTCAGCACAGCTGTCTAACTTTACAAGAATGATATCTTACATGCCAAATCCACTACCTATAATGTCAGAATTGAGAATGACAAATCCAATACCCGACAGATCTTTTCCATTCTCAGAGAGTTGGAGGCACTGTTCGAATCCCCTTCTAACATCTCCAAGGCTGATGTATGGTGCACTAGCATACATAAAGCACTCCTGGAGAAAATCAACACCCTTCACAATACAATTCTACTCAAGCAATGAACTCTGGAACCGATACTACATCCTGAAAACTTCTACCCACCCACATTGAACTACCCTGCAAAATATCCCTATGTTTCATTTCAATAATGTCACAGTAGACGAAGTGAATGCCATTCTAAAAAGCTTCAAACACTTGAGATGTAAAGGCAGCATCTGTCCAGCCTCTACCCTTAAAGACTGCTCTGAGGAACTGGCTCCCTACATAGCCTCCTTCATTAATGCCTCCTTCACCACCAGCCTGGTCCCCACTTGCCTCAAAGAAGCTTGGATACTCCCATTGCTTAAAAACCAATCCTAGACCCGGCAACCCCCAACAATTACCAACCTATCACCACATGTCCTCTTCGTCTTGAACATTTTGGACAGGGCAGCATATCTCCAAATTCAGAACTAGCTCGAAAACAGCCATATTCTGGGAATGTGCCAGTCTGGATTCCGACCAGGCCATGGACTGGAATCAGCATTGCTTGACCTTAAGAATCAGCTTGATGATATTAGGGATGAGGGAAAGCCGGCCCTTCTCCATCTCCTTGATTTTTCTGCTGCCTCCAATCTTGTTGATCCGAAGATCCTCTGTCATCACCTTTCCTCAGGTGCCAACTTCTCTCCTGAGGCCACCACTTGGATTGCCTCCTTTTAGGAGGAAAGATCTGTCAAAGTCTTTGCTGAGAATGCCTGTGGCCCACCGGCACTCATCTTCTGTAGGATGTGCCAAGGTTCCTGTGTCTCCCCTACCCTCTACAACTCAAATCCTGCTCCCGCTCTCAGGCAACTACCAAGAAGATGCAGACAGCCTAAACACCATCGCCCCTGACCACCCAGACCTGGATGGCTACTCGCCGTTTGTGCCTTAACGGCAAAAGGACTGAGCTCCTTCTCGTAGGGCCTGCAGCAGTGATCAAAAAGCTCCACCCATGTTACCTCTCCTTCAACATCCAGGGCATTTCAATCCCTATCTCCCCTTCGGTGAAGACTGTGGAAGTCTACCTAGATGCCACCCTATCTCTTACCCAACAGGTGAACTCCATTTCCTCCTCCACCACTTACACAACAAAGCTGATTAGTGCCTCCAGGCCCTTCCTCTCTGAGGATAGTTGTCTGACTATTGCGTGAGAAGTCATTGGATCAGGACTAGACTACTGTAATGCACTGTTTGCAGGCACCTCAGCTACTAACGTTCACAAAATGCAAATCATGCAGAATAACGCTCTCCGTTCAGCTCTCAATATCTCCAGAATGGATCATAGCTCCACGGCCAGAAGAAATGTGCACTGGCTCCCGATAAAGAAATTGATTATGTTCAAAGCTTTAACTATTGTGAATACATGCCTGTCCACCCTACCTTTCCCAGAGAATCAGGAAAGTCCAATCTATCAGTCAGGCCTACCAGAGTGGCCTATGCACTCCACCTTACCCTGCCCAAATTGAAACATGCCATAGCAAGTGGCTCCAGCTTCCCTTCCATGGCAGCCAAACATTGGAACTCACTACCTCCTGCCCTTCAAGCCGAGACCTCCAACTGGCCTTTTCAGAGTTTGAGTAAATGTGCATCTGATGTCTGCCTCCCACCTCCTTTCGGTCTGTTTGTACAATATATTAAATCCTTGGAGTAACATATACATAAAAGAGCCTTGATGCTTTCGGGCCTAGTGCGCATTATAAATGTGAAAATAAATAAATAAATAATTAAATATGTCATGCCTATCACAATGCAGAGAACACTTTCTATCTACATTTACCAGTACAAGCACTCATTCTTTGCTTTCAATTTCTGGCCTCTCAACATGTTTGTGTCACAACTTGTTATCTATCAGACATGCTGCTCACTCAATCTTCGCTATTTTTCCTTCAGTAGAATCCACAACTACCTATGGATTGTGTGCTTCTTTTTTGTCCCCTCCACATCTTGGCTACAAATGAAAAAGCAAGACAGCTCTTTTGTTAGTCTCTTCTCAGTTTTTATTCCCAGGCCTGCAATGAAAACTGAAAAGGGACTTTAAGAATGCATCTTACATGGCATGTTGCAGTCATAGAGGGTTTGCAGAAATATTGTAATTTGCATGCAAAAAATTAGATGAGCACTGATTAAACAGTGAACAGTGAAAACGCTCTGTACATAGTTTTTAAGTCACACTTTGTTTATAAAACATTCAGTACAAAACTGGGATTTTAAATCGTGATCTTAAACATTTTCTAAGGGCCACAATCCATTCCGACCTTCAAAAAAATGTAATAGTAAGTCAAATATTGTAGGACGTTAATCTAGCATATCCGGTCCATGTTAGGGAACGATTGTAGTTTCTCCAATGAGAATGGAGAATGCGATAGTATTTTAGAAAGAAATGCATTGTTTTCAATTATTTCCATTCCTTTATTCCAAATCTTTGCATTGGAAAACAAAAGAAAGGTCAGATACATATTCCGGATAAGAAAGAACAAATTCCATTAAACCAACTCGCATTCACCCATAATGAAACCCGCATTCACCCAGAGATTGCATACTTCAACACTAATGTATAGTATTGCCTACTATGGACCCTCTAACAAACTCTTTCTACTACCCCCAGATTCACCATCAGTACAACGGGCAGTGGTGGGCAACGTGAGACCCACCAGATATCTGGCCTATGATTCCTATCAGCCCCAGCCAACATAGTCAATGGTAAGGGTTCCTGGGAGTCAAAGGAACATCTGGAGTACCACAGGACGCCTATCTCCTTGTGTGGATAGTGGGTTGGCAGGGAAGATATGGTGCCTTTCATGATAGAAATGTTATAAACTCAGCAAACACACAGTCATGGTATGTAGCAGAGGACGGTCAAATGACATACCCGTTCACTGTTGACCCTTTAAAGAACCAGTCTAAGGATTTGATAAAGAAATCAGGGAGGGAGTAGGTGGAGCAGTGGGAAGAGATCGAGGGGTAGGGGAAGTTGTTGGGGTGGGAGGTGTTTGTTTCAGTAAAACAGTTGGTGGTGCAGGCACAGTGCAAGGAGGACAGTGTAACCTGCCCAAGAATAGAGGAATGTAAAGATTTTGGAAGTTAGAAGGAGGAAGGAGAGGTAGTTGGGGGAAGGGAGGGAACAGCAGGAGCAATGCATGCAGGTTTAGCACCAGATAGCAAGTGAGTTGATAATAAGCCTATTTGTTGTTCGGCAACATGGGATGAGGCACAAGCATGAGAACGAACAACACGGAGGTTGGATGATAGCAAGTTTGAGGACTAGAGATGAACTCCAGCATGGGACCCACATAAAGGAGTGAGCATCAGATCAGGAAGAAAGAGAGCAAGAGGACGGCAGGAGGTTATGTTTGGGAGCCTGCTCAAGAGGAACCTAGAACTACAACAAGGGTGTCAGAGAGATCTTGCTGGTGCTATCCAGTAGTGATAAATACACTCAAAGACTGGGGTTGGGTAACTGACCTGTAACTTAACAGTTGGGAGGTGGGTTTTGTTACCGAAGTATTGGGAGGTTTTGGATACAGCCACAGTTGGGATTACCTGTGACTTATTCTCTGTTACTTGTAAGCAACAGACTCTAATACAAACAAACTTCTTGAAATACAGTGTTTTCTGTGGTGGAGTTATCCCATGTCTTCGTGACAGGCAAAATCAGGAAAGGTCAACTGGGAGCGTCAGTTAGGTTTAAAAAACATAAAATCTGTTCTCACTGTAGGGGAGGTGGTGGGTGCCAAATCATCACTTTGGTTGAGCCAGGAAAAACTCTTGCACCAGCCCTACAACTACCCCATGAAGGCCTCTCTCTGGTATCCCTCTGGTACCCCGTTATCTAGTAGTATGTGTTGTGGTTTGGGCAGAAAACAATTATTCATAAATGCAGCAAAGAGGCGCTCGTCAATGTTACTGCACTGGCTCATTAAAGGCTAACACATATACAAAGGATGTCTGGATGTGTAATCTTACCACATGTTACGATTGATTTTTTTTTTACAACGAAAGAAATATCTGAATAGAAGGCAAAGCAAAGCAGCGCGCTGTAGCACGATGGAATGTTTTGATCATCGACCAATCAAAATATGATCACATGCTGGAAAGAGCAGCTGCACAATGACGCATTAGAGGCTATTTGCAAGGAGCCCCAGCAAAGGTTTGGGAAAATACAATGAACACTTCACAGCTGGTAGCAGCTAATTGTTTGAAATCATTAATGCAAAGAAACCCAAATAATGTCAGCGGCATTAATAATTGGCACGCCAAACGAAAAAAAAAGTAAAACCTGTTGACGATCGCTTCTACTGTGATGGAAATATTAGTAACGAGCATGCGCAGTTTATTCTTTCCTTTTTTCTATTATTTCAAATTCATTATAATTTAAAACTAAAGTCCATTCTAATTACATAAGCACGGCAAGTTTCGGGGTTTAAGAGCATTTTAATTGTATTTTAATGGTGCACTGACCATTGAGGTAATTACCAAATGAACCTAAGAGAACAGCTTCACACTACTTGTAAAATTATGTATATTTAAAACAAAATATTTGATTGGTGTTTTCCATGGCCAAAACTAAGGGCGTAATTTTAGGGGGTGCCAGGGGTGTTTGTCCCCCTCAACTTTCATGGCACACCATTTTGTCCCCATTCATTTTACTGGGGCACCTTTTCTTCAGATGTCATGTCCCCCACAACATTTTCAGCAAAGTTACTCCACTGACCAAAACATATATCAAAAGAGGCATGAGAAACACGATTAACATAGTAATTGAAGCATCATTAACAATTGAACAAGTCAAAATAACAGTTGACTCATCCACACCTGTCACTAATGTCCCCATGCCCACCAAGCGTGCATCAGTTTTACAACAGCATGCACGCCTGCCTGTATCCACATTGTATATGAGGTTCCCAGGACTATATAAAATAACAATCCCCCTTCCGACCACAACACCGAACATCCTCAGACAGACAAAGATAATCAGATTATATAACATAACATCACGATTATTAATCATTATTCAGTTTCAGGTCATTTTTCCTCATGTGTTTCCACTTGTTTGTCTTTACCCTTACTTTGTGTTACTTTGTCCATGGCTGTCTGCTGGGACATTTAATTTAAACACTTGCCAATTTGGATGGTGTTTTTTTGATTTCTAACATTTTGCTATCAGACATTTTGTCATC
Organism: Ambystoma mexicanum; assembly: GCF_040938575.1. Lineage (NCBI taxonomy): Eukaryota > Metazoa > Chordata > Amphibia > Caudata > Ambystomatidae > Ambystoma > Ambystoma mexicanum. Next base: position 624,042,884 of record NC_090939.1, on the reverse strand, counting down.
ATTAGTCCATGTAGGATGCGTGCGTCCTTGTGTGTTTACTGTCACTCTGGTCAAAAATGAAACAACAAAAGGAAAGGTCTATTATCTCAATATACCCACAAAAATACTTCATCAGTGATAATTGATTACAGATACATAGGCATTAGGTAGTGAGTTGGGAAAGATGGAGACCCTCAAAGGTAACTGCTGCTGCTTTTACCCCTTCCCCCCACCCTCGCCCCCTAGTTATTTTACAATTATTAGGCGAGAAGGGTGAGAAGTCTATAGCCTGTAATTAGCTCCATTCTATAAAAACATTCGCCCACATTTGGCAACCGGGGACAGTCATCAAAGATGTGAGCATCTGGGGAGAGCAGTCTCTGGCATGTAGCATTCTATTCTATTCTATTTTCTTTCTCACGTGTAATGCATGAGGGAGAGCAGAAGTCACATTTCTAGCAAGCAATGCATTTATTGAGTTGATGGTATGCTATGTGTGTGTTCCAGTGTTTTTTGGCCAATGATCTCCTAAATAATCATTGCAATTTTAAAAAGAGGAAATTAATGCTGTGAGGTAATTGGTGGTGAGGATTAAACCCCTAACTCATAAGGCTGTTTTGCTTCCCAGACAAGGATTCCCAACACTCGCCCACCAAAGCTCTGGCTATGACATGCACTCGCATAAACAAATCTTGCAGACAAAACTGCAAGAAAACCTTGCACTCATAGGGAACTCCGGATTATAAATGTATACACGATTTGAGAGATTCAGAATCATTCCATAAGAAAGGAAAACATTCCATAAAAAAAATATTTAGATTAACTCAATCAAAATATGTACATTTTTAATAATCCTTATTAAATGTTGTGTTTATTCAGTATCATATCCAAATTCACATTTAATTAAATCACAATATAAATCTCAATGGTATACTGAATTTCACCATTCATGGATCGAGAGTTCATAAAACAAAGAATGTTTGAAGCAACTATTTGAACTTAATACAACAGCTCCATCACAATACTTATCAACATCGAAACAAATCCCCAACAATGAGCTGAATTAAGAAAAGCCTTTTTGTTATGACTAGAAGTCAAACACAATTGGTGTTCTGTAATCATTCTACGCGTTTCGGGACTTGCCCTTCATCAGGAATGCAGACCACCCTTCCATTGATATTTTATCTACAATGATTTAAGTAACTCATGATTAGAATTCTGATATAAATGGGTAAAACTCAGGAACTTAAATAAAGTGTAAATGATCTAAAGTAACCTTTACGACAGATATTTCCTGTACTGACAAAATCCCCTCAGTTTAAAAACGTTTAGCCCATCTGCTATTGGGTGTAAAGCCACTCGTCCTAAAGTAAAACGCTGTGCGATCAAACAATAGGTTTAATAGAACTGTCTCTAGGATGACCTTCAGAATAATGTAATCCATCTCACCTACCTTTACTTTGAAGCCCCACCCCTCCACGCTGTACCTTAAGCTCCAGCTCCTTGCTATATTTCAGATATTTGAGCCAAGCATCCACTTTCCTGAAGAGCAACTACTGAAGAATGAAACTGGGTCAGAGAGAGAGATATAGGGCACAGACAAGAAAGGTCAGACACTTGTCAGAGAGATAGGCATACTGGAGGGGAGACGAGTGAAGAGGGTTGCAGCCAAGAATAGATCACCAGAAAATGACATGGGACAATGCAACCGCATTGGTGGAAGGGAAATGGAACAGAAAGAAGAACAGGGTACAGACAGTGAAGGACCAGAAGGACACAGAAATTACTGGATGAGGAAGCAGGTAAAGGGAATTAAGGCCAGCATTTGCATGGCGCACTCAAAAGGCAATGGGACCAGAGATTGGCATAGGCTGCACAGACTGGTAACGCAAGAGAGGGAGGGTGCATGGAGTGAGACATTGCTCGAATCTGGGTATTGCAGCAAAGATACTGTAATGTCATGTCCTCTTTCGATGTCCATGCTCAGGAGAGGAATTGGGAGGAAAAGATGTTAGTAAGAGGAAGTAGAGGAGTAAAGGTTAAAGACGAGTTAAGGAATAAAGAACATGTTCCTATTGTGAGCTCCATGTTTGGACTCCGTTATTACTATATTTTATACACGCGTTGACAACAAACACATACAAGTTACACAATGCTAATAAGGTAAAGGTTGTAAGAGATGTCCAGCAAAGGTTCAAAACGTGGGAAGGTTTCATGAGTGTGCTATTCATCAATGAAACTTGTCTTACTTTAACTTAATGGTGTTTTGCAAGAAAGAGGACTTATTTAACAAACGTCGAGTACTTGTCTAGGAAACCCTTGCAATGCAAGAGTATGGAAAAGTAGCCATCTTTGATAGCAAAATGGACACTTCGTTCATTAAGGAATAAATTGCTAGTCTGACTATATTACCGCATATGATTCATGTGTGAAGGGTTGTGATAGATAACTATATGAAAAAGGGATAGGGTTGCTTGTGGTATTCTGCAGAAGGAATGTGGCACAGCAGATTTGGGTGGACTTCGCCTTTTAGCTTGGGACCATGCTTCAGTTACATATGGTGGTTCTGATTTCTAATGTCATAGCGGTAGGAGGGGTTGCCCAGAGCACTGCCTACTGACTTTCATTTATTCAACCCTCTCCCCCTCCCCCCTCCATCCATCACCCTTCAGTTTGGCTTCATAACCGAAAGCATTCATTCATTGGTGGCATAGTTTCTAGAGTATGAAGCAGTCGACGGGATCCGTGCCCCCACGAGTAAAAAAACAAATACATGGATATTAACTGGGTACCACTGACATGATATCTGAATTGCACTCATAAGCCAGCCAACGAAGCTGAACCCCTTGCTAGAATACGCCCTGGAGGGGTAATTCTTACAGAGAAATGTGCTTCAAGACAGTTGACAATGCCACCAAAGTAACAAGGAAAGGTACTTCCTCATCCAGTAGTTCAGTAGGTGCTATATACAGTTTACTTCATGGGTGTCGCAATGTATGAATAGATGAATACATTAGTTTCCACATACATCTTTTCAAGAGTTTTTCCCAACCCATAGCTCCCTAATTGACTGATGCAATCTCTCCCACACTCTTGAAAATAAATGATACTATTTATGAGGGGATGAAGAGAAAATAAAATTAGTTTGGGAAGAGGATGACTGGGAGGCAAATTAAAATTATGAGGGTGGATGGTGGTATAGGATGGTATGCAAATGTAATATATAGGTTGAAGTAACTGACTAGAAGTGCAAGAAATTAGACATCTGACTGTTTAAGGAGGCACTCGAAATGCATATTATTCAAATATATTCGCAGAAGGTTATACTGTGGCAGTTGCTTTGTTAAACTGACAGCAATACAACACCTACTCTGATGTAAATATATTACAGGGACATGAATTTGTGTCCACTAAACACCACTAAAAAGGTTGACGACACCTGTACTTTTACTTTTACTTCATTTATTTATAAGGCACAGCCAAAGTGGCTCAGGGGCATACGGGCCCGCAGAAGTCTAGAGTAGCAGCCCATAGGGGGCCAACCTAGAAGTGATGGCCAGCGCACAAATCAACTAAAAGGATGAGTTTTAAGTTGTTTCTTGAAGCAGTCTAATGATGAACAATTTCTGAGTTCAAGAGGCAGGGAGTTCCACAAAAGAGGAACCGCCGCCCAAAAAGCACCCTTTTTATTTTTTACCAGGGCTAGATTAGCTTTGGGTATTTGCAAATGTTTGTGACTATTCGAATGCAGGGTTCTGGATTCTACTTTGCTTTTAAATCTGCAAGCTATGTATTCTGGAAATAGTCCTGCCAAGGATTTACAGGATTTATAGGTGATAGTCAATAATCTGAATTATCCTGGCCTCTATGGGAAGCCCATGCAGACCACTCCACACCTTGGACACATGCTCACACTTCCTCATCCCCATAATGGCTCTTATGGTACTATTTTGAACTACTTGTAGTTTAGCCAGTTCCCCTTTACCAATACCCACCAGTAGGCTACTACAATAGTCAATTTTGGAGGAAATGATGGGCCGAGCTACTGTTTCACCGCTATTTTGCGAACGGAATGGGCAAATATGAGAGAGTAATCTTATATAGTAAGCTGAAGACGAGACAAGGTTATTCACCTGTGCTGTCATACTTAGGATTTGGTCAAATATGACTCCCAGTATTTTTATTTTGTCTTTTGTGGGAATACCATGGTTTGCTGTCATGAAACTGTCCCACGTAGGTGCCGAGTGGTAGACTGACAGAAAGGGAAAGTGTAGCTAAACACTCTATCCACATTGTGAATATGCATGAATGAGAGAATGAAGGGGAGAAGTTATTTACAGAAAAAATAACCATAGAGAACTGCACAATATAAATCAAAAGGGGAGTTCTGACACGTGCAACAAAACTGTCCCGTGCAGGTACCCTGTGGTACAGTGACAAATAGGGAAAGCATTAGAAAATGTATCACTATAACCAGATTGCGAATATACCTGAATGAAAGATAGAGTGAGGAAGTTATTTACAGAAAAAATGACCAGCGAGAACTGCATAACAGAATTCAAAAGGTGGTTTCTCACACGTGCAAGGAAACTGCCCCATGCATGTGCTCTGTAGTAGACTGACAAAGAGGGAACCCATTAGAAAGCGCATCTAAATGCTCTATGCACATTGAGACTATACATAAATGAGAGAATCAAGAGGGAAGTGATTTACAGAAAAAATAACCATAGAGAACAGCGGTTACCAGTCAATTGGTCGAAAACATTTTAATCGACGGGACAACTGGTCGACACCATTTGGTCGAATGCCAAATGGTCGAATTCTTTTTTTACCCCTTTTTTGTTTTTTTTTGGGGGGGTCCCCCCCCAACCCCCTTTTTTTCTTTTTTTTTTTCCCCCACACGAAAACCCACAAAACACATATATAAAAAAAAAAAAAAATTCGACAATTTGGCATTCGACCAAATGGTGTCGACCAGTTGTCCCGTCGACCAAATGTTGTCGACCAATTGACCGGACACCGAGAACAGCATAACAGAAATCAAAACATGGGTTCTGACACATACAAGTAAATAGTTTCATGCAAATGACCTTTAAAAGAATGATAATTATTTTACCATCATTTAAACATAAACAAGATGAGCATTTAATTTGCAGAAATTGAATACAAAAACCAACATAAATACATATACCAGGAATTCTGTTAAAATAAAGTGGTTTCCAAAACCTGTTAAAAACCATCCCACGAAAGTGTTGTATGGTTGAAAAAAAGCCCTGGCAGGCTAGAGAACGATGGTTTAGAGGGTTGCCCAGAGATGCGCCAGAGGTTTTGATTAATTTGAAACCTTCCAGTCATCACCTTTTGTTTTTTCTTTAGTCACCCCGAGTGGGACGGGTCTGCCCAGACTGGGTCCCGAGTCTGCTGGTCCTACAGACCCAAGCTACTCCTCACTGATGACAACCGATGATGCAGAAACATGTCTGGGGATGCTTGTGGTCATGTGCAGAAGGGATGTGATATAGCAGTTTGGGCTGGACTGCCCCTTTTCGGGTGGGACAAAGCCTGATTTGCATATGGCCCTTCCCCTTTCTGTAATGGCTTTGCAAGCTAAAGAACAATGATTTTGGAGAGTTGCCCAGAGCTGCGCCAGAGATTATGATTAATTTGAAAACTTCCATTCATCACCATTTGCTTTGGTAAAAAAATGAGTAACTCATCAGAAAGCTCTCAAGACCACACAGATAATAATTGGTTTTGTACATAGCATTTTTTTAAAATCTAAAGCGCTTACGTAGAACATATTTACATACATTTTTATACCGAATCCAAATTGGTGCTCACTTCATCCACCTTGGGAGGATGAAAGGCTGAGTCGACCTTTCTGGGATTCGAACCTTCAACTTGGCGATCAAACATGGATCATAGCAATGAGCGCTCAACTGACTGAGCTATCGTAACAGTATATTGGTAATTGTATTCAATACCTTTTAATCTAGTGGTTAGCCAGGACACCAAAATAGTCACCAACTACTCAAAAGGTTACTTCATTTGCCCAGGCATGGCTAGATTGGCAACTTCAGAAATAGTAGGGCTACGGTAACATAAGGCAAAGGTGGTAAGGCGGTCTCAAAATCCCAAATAGACCCAGAGAAATCGAAATCAGTCCAAACAAGACTCAAAGACGAAGTAGACAAAGTGCACAGCAAAACCCAGCATTATTCATATCAAGAAAAATTCTGGACAGCATATAAGCATTGAAATCTCATCGCTCTCAACATGTTAATCAAAACAAATTGCTTAAGTACAACAAATGTGTCAATAAAGACATCAATAAACATGATATCAGCACACAAAACGTGTGGGGAATGGGGATAGGCTACTGGGTTTGGATACAAATAGATTCTATACTGGTTGAACATCTCATTGGGTTACAAGTATCTATTGGCTCCACCGGGAACTACCCCTATATTGATGAATGTTAAAACACATAGGGGGTCATTCCGAGTTGGGCGGTAAAGGAAAAACGATGCCGGTAAAGGATTACCAGCATCGTTTCCCTTTACGGCCCATTCTGACCCACCAGACCGTTATTTACGGCGCCATAAATTACGAGGCTGTAAATAGCGGTTCAGTGGCGCGTGGCCGACACTCCATACTGAAAATAGCGCCATGGCGTAAACCGGAGCTGATCCAAAGTAAAGCGGACATGGCAAAAACGGCCTCCACAAGGCCGCAAAGTACCTTACCGCCATGGAGTAAATACCGGCATCGCCGAGAAGGTGTTAAGAACCATGAGCAGTGCTTCAAAGAGGCACAGGTGCACTCAATCAGCACAGGTGGAGGCAATGGAGTCTGTCACAGCACAAAAGGAGCACACCCCCTCCCACACCAAGATGATACCAATTGTAGCAGCATTCCTGGAGCTGGAGGCCCTGCTTGCAAGGCAGCAACTACAACAACAGCAACAACAACAACCACAGCCCCCACCACAGAGGATACACAGGAGGAGAAGGAGGGTGAGACAGGCCCAGCATGCCCTACCGGTGCAGGCACCATTACCACGCCGGCAGCCCCCAATCCCCCGCATCAGAGCCACCCCCTTCAACCTCACACCAAAGCAGATCCACACCCTGTATCGGCTTGACCGGGACACCATTACCACCATAGTGGACCTGATACATGACGACATAGTGGGCCGCATAGAAATCTGCACTGCCATCCCCCCTCTACTGAAGGTAGTGTCTGTGCTCCACTTCCTTGCCACAGGCACCTACCAGCATACAGTGGGGCACATGCATGGCATTTCACAGCCCATATTTTCCCGGATACTCAACCAAGTGCTGGATGCCCTCCTCAACCACACAAGGGACTACATATCCCTACCACGGACTCCCCAGGAGATATATGACACCAAAGTTGCCTTCCATGCACTGGCAGGCATGCCAAATTGCATAGGTGCCCTCGACTGCACCCACATCGAATTGGTGGTCTCGCATGCCATGGAGGTGCCGTATCTAACCGCAAGCAATACCACTCCATCAACGTCCAGATGGTGTGTAATGCCAGTAAAGTCATCACACATTGCAATGCCCGATACCCCGGATCAACTCATGACTCCTTGGTCCTGCGGAACTCAACACTACCACGCTACATGGAGCGACATGCTGGACCACGTGCCTGGCTACTTGGTGAGTAACCTGAATGGGCCATGGCAGTGCATTGGGGCTGTGAGTAGGTTGTCTGCATACTCCACCTGTGTGGAAAAGGGGGGGGGAGATGCATACTCCACCTGTGTGGGAATGTTCACGCCAGTGCACGATGTGCACCTCACAGAACACTGTGCCCTAAGACAAGTGACACGGCACATGACCACTTAACCCCACAGTGCTGAATCCGAGGCGACACCTAACACTACATGACTAACAGGAAACCTGGCCAAATACCACAACACATGCACCACTCATCGGCGGCCCATACTCACCGTAAGGGCATCCTGCACCATGCAGTGCAATAGCACCATGTCGCTGACTCCTGCATCACAACACACAGGACAGTCATCCCTGGGAGTGCATAGACATAGAAGTGAGTCTAACAGGGATCCCACAGCGTGTCACTGGTCCGGCACTCCCATAGGATTGCTGCAAGTCACCATGGTAGGGATCAGTGCAAAATGACGAGTATGCTACCAACTACAGCCAACACCCCCCTGTCACCAAATCTCGCGCATGAGATCAATGAATGCAGTCCAACACTGCTGCATGCATATACGACGCACATGCAACAAGACGTGAGTGCACACCATGACCCATCAGGAAGAAGCTACCCCCTCCATCATTCCATTGCACAGGACACATACCCGGGCCAGTAATGGGGTGACTGTATCCTGGGACATGTGTGCATGGCCAGTAATCACCTGCTGCCATGTAAGACTAGTACAGTTCTGCACCATGAATGTACAAACACTTACCTTTATTCCACTCTCATGCAGGTGATGCTGGCTACCCTTTGAAGCCGTGGCTCATGACCCCGGTCCGCAACCCACAGAACAGGCACGAGGAGGACTACAATAGATCCCATACACGTACACGGGCGGTGATAGAGCAGACCTTCGGCCTGTTGAAAGCACGATTTCGTTGCCTCAGCCGGTCGGGTGGGGCACTCATCTACAGCCACGAGAAGGTGTCCAAGATCACCATGGCATGTGTAATGCTGCACATCATGTGCATCCGTCGGAACGTGCCACTGCCCCCTGACGTGGAACTGCCACCACCAGATGATGATGAGGGGGAGGAGGAAGGAATGGCAGGACAGCATCACGGTGCCGATGCACAGGAGGGACGTTCTGTGCGGCAATCATTGATTGGACAATATTTCTGACTCACAAGTCAGCTGAGGGTGTGAGGATGACAGGACATTGGGCACTGGGTGTGGGGATACATGTACACCATGCACTGTGAGACATTAAAGGACACATGCACAATGATCAATGTCCACTCTGTTTCTTAGGGATGATCAACCAGTGTATTGAGTAATAATGTTCAAATGTGTACAACAAAACCTCCACCCTCACCCCCCTCCCCCCCAACTCCCACACACACCATCACCCCCCTCCCCCTCCCCCCCAACTCCCACACACACCCTCCCCCCCTCCCCCTCCCCCCAACTCCCACACACACCCTCACCCCCCTCCTCCTCCCCCCCAACTCCCACACACACCCTCCCCCCCTCCACCTCCCCCCACAACAACCCCACAATTGTCTCATTGGTAAAACATAGTCAACTTGTGTGTGCCAGCATGGTCAACGTGCACTCCCAGAGCCAGGGGGATCCATGTCGTGTTGGCGCAATGTACGCAGTGAGCGTCGGACCGGGCTGGTCTGCGTGGACGAGCTTTGGGAGGGTGGGTCCACCCGCTCGGGCTGTGGTGTGGGGTGTGCTGCCTCCAGGGCATCTGCGATCCGGCCCAGCACCTCGCAGAGCCGGTTTGTGTTCGCCGTGATCACCTCGCCCAGAGCCTGCAGGTCATTGTGCCACTCCAACCTAGAATCACGATTGTCCCTGATGAACTCCTCAATGAGGCCGATGAGGTACTGGGAGGGCAATACATCCGTGGCCGATGTGGCCAATGTGCTTGGCAGGCTTGGTATTGGGCCTGCAGGCCTTTCCAGAATGTCTGCAGGGGAAGTGGATTCAGGACAGGCAGGTTGTAATCCTTGCCCTGTGAGCCCTGGGGTGTCACTCTCCCCGGAGTCGCTGTGTGCCACCTGGCTGTATGATGGTGTGTCAGGGGTATGGGCAATGTCATTGGCATCCTCTGCGTTGGCTCCGGAAATTGATGGTGGACTGTCTGGAACATCGAGGAGGCACATGGCTGCATGCTCCCCAGCCACACTGGATTCCTCTGAGTGCAGCGTGGGGCACATGTCCAGCGGCACTGCAGGCATGGGTAGGGGTGCAGGTGGGGGTTGTGCACCCTCCATGGGGGTTGCAGGAGCAGGTGGTGTGGCTTGTGTTTTTCTCCTGCTTGCAGGTATACGTTGGCCCCTGCCTCTGCCCCTGGAGGTACTGGCCCGGGTGCTTTCCTGGTCCTCGCTGTCAAGCCCGCTGCCTGTGGGGGGGGGAAGAGAGAGACGGCATGAGCAATGATTTGGGTGTCAGCATTAGTACATGCCTATGGTATCACAATGGGATTGCAGCGTTTTGTGGACATTCGGGTGGTGAGTGGGACAGTGATCTGGGCTTGGATGCTAAATGCATGCAGATGTCTGGGTCACACATGTTGGCGGCGTACTGTGATGACTCACATTCACAGTGTTTACAATCACTGCCCCGTGTGCCTTCCAGATTCGGCCTCTTTGTGTGGTATGGGCCATATGGGTTACAGCCTTGCACCTGACATCAGACTGGGTCCCACTTGTTACGGCATGATTTCATTGGGGGGGGTTTGCCCAACCATGACGTGACACCTTGCCCAGCCCTTGGCAGTGACTTACATTAGGAATGCATGTTCTGTCTTGAATCATGATACTCACCTCCATCAGCGGATGACGCTGCACTGCACTCCATTTCGCCAACCCCTTCTATGGCTTCTGTGCCCATCATGGCAACGCACGTTTCCTCCCAGGCCATCATTTTGATGGGGGAACCTGGCCCTCCTCCTGTCTCCAGGGCCTGACTTCGGTTTGCAGAGAGGATGGCCCGCACCCGGAGACGGAGATCATCCCACCGTTTCCGGCAATCCTTGGTGGTGCGGGGGGTGTTTCCTACGGCGCTCACCCTCTGTGCTACCAAGGCCCAGATTTCTTTCTTCCTGACGACGGTGGGTCTACGCATATCACTGCTGAATACAGTGTCCGCATGTTCATGCAGGGTGTCCACCAGTATCTTATGCGTGCAGCCTCCTTTTTTAGTGCTTTAGGCATGATGCTGGTCTCGAATGCCAATTTCTCTCTTCGGTATATGCCTCCGGGTCCTGTATGGAGAGGATGGCAATGGATTGTGATTTTAATGATGGCCGCCATGCTCCTTCCCGTTCCTGTGCGGTGACGTTTTTTCCGGTTCCGTTCTTTACCGGTGACTGTAAATAGCGGGGACCGCTATTTACGGTCACCGCTGATTACTCCATGTTGGTAGTGTTATGTACGGTGCATTTGTTGGCGGTAAGGGCTTTGGGGGCACTTTTGCGGCATGGCGGTAACGTTCATTACCGGCATGGCGGTAAGCGCGTGCTCGCAAAGTCAGAATAGGCTGATTTTTACGGTCTAGTGCCAGCACAGAAACGCTCTTAACGCCATGCCGGTATTCCCCTATACTTACCGCCCAACTCAGAATGACCCCCATAATCTCTGTGACAATTAATTGGTTGGCATACTATTTCATGGGTTGTGTGACACCAAAGATTTTGATAGGTTGGCTATTTACTAACCCACCTTGGAAATGTGACAGGTCATCAAGATATGAGCCAAGGGGGGCGTGGCCTGCACGCAGGCGATGCGGACGCGAGCTTCGTGAGCTCCTCCAGGCGCCTGACACATCCTGATAGAACATCCTAATTTCGTGGGTTTGATACTAAAAAAACACACCGACTGAACCCGTGATGTGCGGGGCAGCGGCTGCCCAAGTTTGCGGCACATACTCGGCCGGATCGCAGAGAAATTTGAAGAACCACAGAGGACCGCAGCCCCTGAAGGCACACGTCCAAAATGGCAGACGGGGCCTGAGAGCGGCTCGGCACCAGGAGAGGCCGTGCCGGCCCGAGGCTGCAGACTTCGGAGGAGACAACACAATCATCCTCCGACGGCCTCCCATGACACCATATAGTGGCCAAGTGATCCGCGATTAACGGCCTGCAAAGAAGCCGCTGAGGAAAAGAAACGCAGCAAGATATGCGTCTTGCCAGGCGACACGAACCACGGGGATGTGCGGACCCGGCAAGCAGTGAAGGAAGTGCCCAGACCCCACCGATGCAACACACAGAGTCACACAGCACACGCCGGTGGGACACTCACCAGACAATGAGAGGCAGAGGTGGGTCCTGTAGAAGCCTGCCTGCAGCCTTCCTGCAGCCGCGTGTGCTGTGGACCACACGCCATGGACGAGAGGACAGCCTGACCAGCCTTCGTGATGACCCGGAGGGGACGTCCGACCCGACCTGAGGCAGGGGGCTGCCCGAGGCAGAGGTTGCCCCGCTGGACCCGCATCCCGTGTAGTGGAGGAGGGCGGAGCTGCACCCATGGACCGGGACGAAGCATACAGCAAGTAAGTCTCCCCCTCCCTGGCGAACTGACTTTATAAACACCGCACCTTGCGGTGGGACCTTCTAGAGCCTCATCGGGAGGCGCAACGGGAGCTGGGGGGAAAGCGGGGGCATCCTTCTGCTGGGGGAAAGCATGGGGCGCCACCCCTTGGAAGATAGGAACGGGCCGCCATCCAGGGCACAGAACACAGGCTAGAACCCAGTAATACAACTATTAACACTGTCCTGACACCTGGCTGCTGGGGGTCTGCTGCACAAAAGGCCTGAGGGGGAACTGGAGAACTGGCGGATTTATACACTTGGGATAGCACCTGACGCCCTCCTCTACGGCATTACTATGCATACAGTGTGCTGGATTAACACTCCCTGAATAGGCAGCTAATGAAGAAACTGCCTTAGATGCACAGTGGCACTACGTTGGTCCTGAGGAAAAGTAAACCCTCAAAATACTCTGCCTTTGAGAGTTTGAGAGGGGGGGAAAGAAACTAGAACCCTTCTAACCCCGATCTGACACTGCCTTGGTTTACAGACCCCACTAAACACTCACCCTCCGACAGCCCGCCAAGTACAACCCCGCGCTCGCAACAACCGAACACAAATAGGCCTGTGACACTGTGGCGCGAGACAAGCCTCAAGGCCATCGGCACCCAGCAATAGAAATCAGAACCCCAGGGACGCTGTGCGGAAAACCGCAAACGCCTCCACCTCATGATCACAATGCCAGCACGTAACCAAGAGATAGTCTGAGTCTGGGACTCAGGCAATCTGGGTTTCGGCCACATCACGGTACTGAAACTGCCCTTATTGATTTAAAAACACAGATCAAAGATCTAAAAGACAAAGGCAAACTTGCTCTATTACTCCTTTTGGACCTCTCGGCGGCCTTTGATCTTGTCAATCATGAAATTCTTTGTCACCACCTCAAATCAGCTGCACACTTCTCTGACAAAGCTACAACCTGGATTAGCTCCTTCTTAGACAACAGATCTATGCGCGTGTTCTCTCCACTAGCAGCTGCCCCACCCGCACCTGTCTCTTGTGGCGTGCCACAAGGATCGTGTGTCTCACTCACGTTGTATAACGTGTTCACCAAACCCCTTTTCGATATTCTGGACTATCTGGGTGTCACTTACACCAATTACGCTGACGACACCCAGATGCTAATCCCTATCACAGGTGACTACACTGCTGACTCCCTCGCTATCAATGTCATCTACCAGGTCATCCAAGTGTGGATGGCTCAACACGGACTCTGTCTAAATGATGAAAAGACAGAGCTCCTCATTCTTGGCTCGCCACAAAAACTCACCAACCTCGACCCTGCGTTTAAGTCCTTCACCATCGATGGGAATACTATCCTAACTGCTAAGGACACAAAAACCCTAGGGATCTACATTGACTCAACCTTATCCTTGATTAGACAAACCAATTCAGTCTCTTCCGCAGCGGCTTATACCTGCAAGCTTATTACAGCCTGTCGCCCTTTTCTCTCTACAGCCAATTGTGTGACCCTGGCTAGGACCCTTGTACTATCAAAGGTTGATTACTGCAACACCCTTTACCTAGGTACTAATCGCTGTAACTTAAATAAGTTACAAATTGCCCAAAACAATGCGATCAGAGCAGCCCTTAACATTCCTAGGCGCCAACACATAGCTGACACTAGACGCAACCTTCACTGGCTCTCAATCCCACACCGAATTTCCTTGAAATCTCTGGCTCTTACCCATAAATGCCTTCATAACGAAGCTCCCTGTTACCTGGCTAACAGATTTGCCTTCCACAACTCCACTAGACCTCACAGAATGGCCCAAGCCAACTGCCTTGTCATCCCACGATACAATCTCAAAAGATCAGGTGGAACCAGCTTCCCCATCATGGCAGCCAATTTATGGAACTCACTCCCTAATGAGCTCAGAGCAGAACCCTTCTTTCTGAGATTCAAACACCTTACCAAAGTGTGGTTGTCCTCTCAAGACATTTAACACTGGACTCACTGTTTAACTTGTACTTAGACGTACCCTTGTATATACATTCTGCTTGTCCTCTTATTGTTATTATTTTTCTTGCAAACCTGTAATATACCTGTAAAACCTTGTAAGTACTGACCTGTCTGCTTTTATCATGCTGTATCTAAGAGATGCGCCTGGCTGCCCCTGGGTCTGGCTATATAAATAAAATAAATACAAATAGCCAGGAGATACCCACAACGGTGCTCCGCAACTGAATGATAGCTGGGCCTGAGATTCTGCAAAGCACCCAACAGACTGCACTAGTGAGGGGGAGAAGGCTCCGTGCTCACTGACGGTGAACACACGTACAGAGCCCCCCCACGGAATTGCGGATTCGGTGGAGCACAACCATTCAAACTGACAGGACTTTGACCCCGGCATAGTTAGACAACAATTGAATGAAGATCTGGCAGCTGAATCAGAAATACAATAGGCAAGGATAAGCAACAACGGAAGACTGTCACACAGAGCAGCATGGATCAATTTGCGATCGCCAACACCCCGACATCGGTGAGTCATGCGCCGTGCCAGAACTCCCCCAGGGGGCAAAGAAAACCTATCATTACGAGATGCAATGGCCAAAATAGCCAGCTCGCGCTCCTCCATGGAGGTCAAGATGGACAGTACCGCAGCAGATGTTTCTTTCCTACGCCATGATCTCCAGAAGCTCACCGCCCGCACAGGAGAGGCAGAACACTGCATCTCTGGAGCAGAGGACAACATTAGGGGCCTCAACCAGCAGCTATCGCAGGCCCTGAATCGCCTGAAAACACTGGAAACCTGTGTGGATGAAGGGGAGGGCAGATAGCGCCATAACAACATACGCATTCTTAGACTGCCAGAGGGAGAGGAAGGGCCGAGCATGGAATTGTTTCTGGAACAGTGGCTGGCGGACATTTTTGCACCTCACTCCTTCTCCAAATTCTTTTCGGTGGAAAGAGCACATAGGATGCCATCGGGCAAACCACTTCCTGGCGCACCGCCACAAACGGTAATTGCTAAATTGCTTAACTACCGGGACAGAGATGCGTTGCTCCAAATGTCCCGCACAAAAGGAACAATTACCCATAACGGATCCCGGATTGCATTCTCTCCCGATTCCACCAGGGAGGTGCAGCGAGCAAGACAATCATTCGAGCCACTCAAGAGGGAACTAGCCTTCATGAAAGTGAAATATGGGCTGCTGTTCCCAGCTCAACTTAAAGTTTACCATAAAGGATCTATGATCCACTTCACGGATCCACAAGAGGCTTGGAAGTGGGCGGAAACAAACATCGAAGGCGACTGGTCTGCGAAACCAGAATGACGTGAAGGGAGGCCCTCGCCCAGACCAGACTGCCCCCCCGGGAGAAACCCAGAAGCCCATGGCATGGACGCCCCGGACCTGGCAGCTGACCGGGATGAACGCTGACGATCGCCCTGTGACCCCCAGGTCAAAGGACACCTGAGGGATGGAGTGGCGCAAGGCCATATTAGCCTAGAGCCTCGGTAGGTTACCATGTGATCTAATCCAACACTGATGACCCGAACAAATGGCGCAGGAGATGGAGCTCCAGGGAAAAGCTCCCCACCCCCCTGAGGACTTTTCTTCCCTTTGTTTGTTCCTAATAGAATTGAAGTGTAAAGCTGACCCCCTAAGGTTTCGAGGATCAGCAATGTTCGGGCGACAGGTACTTCAAGTTGGGGTGGAGTATAGGAAGGGGGAAGGAAGGGAATGTTTTGATGTTTTTTTTGTTAGTCTGGGGCTATAGCATGTTCAAAAACCAATCCAATCACAACCCTTTGTATAAGCTACTTCACATCACCATACACAGGACCTTGCCCCCGCAACAACACCAATGAGAGATGATTCTTCCCCCGACCAAGACATCCTGTGGGCCCTCCAACTCTCTAGATGGCACCAACACAAGCCCAGTCGTTATCGGCTGATCGCCCCAAGTCTCTCAAACTGCTCACCTGGAACGTGAACGGGATCGGCTCCAGGATCAAGAGACACCTGATTAAGCAACTACTGAACAGACACTCCCCCGATGTGGCCCTGTTAACCGAAACACACCTAGCGGGATCACACTGTACCCTCCTCCAGAGAACCAATTACCGGGCCGCATTTCATGCGGGATACACGATGGGATCCAGGGGCACCCTTATTCTTGTACATAAACGTGTCCCATTTACCTTGCAGATTGTAGAACAAGACCCTCGGGGTCGCTATGTGTTAATCCTGGGATCGCTTTGGGGTGAAAAATTGGCCATTTTGTCGATATACTCCCCACCCGGACTCGGGCAGGAACTGCTAGACGAACTGACCATTCTAATGGGAAAACATCAACCCGATAAGTGGATCCTGGGGGGAGACTTTAACAATGTCATGTGCAATGCCATAGATCGTACCCACCTCAGGAGACGCAACCCGGATACCCCCACGAAGCTATCTAATTTCATATTTGCCTTGGGCCTCTGAGACGTGTGGCGGGAACTACACTCAGGAACTAGGGGTTACTCATTCCACTCGGGAGCCCACGGCTCCCTCTCCAGGCTGGACTACCTTTTCCTCAGACCCGCATAGGGTATTATCCACAGATTTCGTACCCCGTGGAATCTCAGACCACTCGACTCTAATGGTGGAACTGCGAAAGCACGGCATAACCCCCCCCAGGACGTGGAGATTGAACAACTATTACCTCGGGTTCCCTGAACTGGTTGACTGCCTTAATGAGGTATCCAATGAATATTTTGAGATTAACGAAACAGCAGGGACCAACCCAGTGATAATATGGGAGGCCAACAAAACGGTGCTGCAGGGAGAGACAATCTCCTGGACAACGAACAAAAAGAATGAAAGACTCCAAAAGATAATAGATGCAGAAAGGGAGATGACCCAGTGGGAGAATAAACACATTCTCGACCCAACCCCTCAGACTCAGGGGTCCCTTAAATGAGCCACTGAGTGCCTCAGAAAAATGATGCTAGATAACGCCAAACAAGCCCATTGGGATTCCAGAGAGAGAATATACGAGCTTGGGGACAAAACGGGCAAAATGTTGGCTTGGCTGGAGAAGAGGGATGAGGGACAACGCTGTGTCCGGGAGATTGTCACCTCGCGAGGTGAGATATGCCAGTCGGATGCCTAAATAGCAGAAGCCTTCACCCAATTCTACGCCGACCTATATCGAGCTCCAACCTCGTCAATGGACCCAGCCCTTTTAGACCTTATAACATTCCTATCTCTAACAGCACAACAGAGAGCGCAATTAGACTCTGATCTCTCTGAATCAGAAATAGCTGAAGCGCTAACACAACTGCAGGCAGGGAAAACACCAGGCCCTAACGGGTTCCCTGCCGAAACCTGGCAAAAGCTAGGCGGAAACAAAGTGGCACCCCCACCTCCATAAAATGTTGATCAGCGCCCGTGAACAGGGCACCCTCCCACCAGACCTGTGTAAGGCTACCATTGTAGTGATCCCTAAACCTGACAAACCCCCGGACAGGTGCGCCTCCTATAGGCCTATTTCGCTAATTAATAGTGAAGGCAAGATCCTTGCCAAGCTCCTAGCTAACCGACTGCAATTGGTGGCTCACACCCTGATCCACCCGGCTCAATGTGGCTTTATGCCACATAAGTCAACCCGAATGAATCTGCGTTGCCTCCACCTAGCATTAGAATGCGCTCCCACTATTGATACACCACTTGCACTATTGGCAATTGATTTTGTAAAGGCCTTCGACTCAATCATGTGGGACAGCCTCTGGGAAATCATGAGATGCATTTGGTTTGGGGACAACTTCCTGGGATGGGTAAAACTACTCTATACGAACATCCAAGCAGAGGTCAGGGTGAATGGATGGCCCTCCGGTCCTTTCCTCTTGGGAGGGGTATGCGGCAGGGATGTCCCCTCTCTCCCCTCCTCTTCGCTCTCGCGATCGAACCGCTCGCCCTTTGGCTCCGCCAGAGCGCAGCCTGGATGGGATTTAGATGGCCTGAGGGGCATGAGGACCGAACCTCACTATATGCAGATGATCTCCTGATATACTTGGGAGATCCAGCACGGACCTGCCCTATAGTAACACGGATGCTCATCCGCTTTGGTGAGTTTAGCAGACTAAGAATCAATTGGGGGAAATCTGTTCTCTTTCCGGTGAAGGGTGGAGTGCTAGTCAACCCCCAGGACTGCCCGTACCGAGTGGAGCAACACGGCTTTCGGTACTTAGGGATCTGGATAACAGCAGGCCTCACTAACTATGTACTACAAAATCTCTGACCGGTCATTGACCGTATTGTCATGGACGTCCACCACTGGAAACTCCTCCCCCTCACAATCATGGGTAGAGCCACACTCTTTAAGATGATGACCCTCCCAAGATTCCTTTATGTCTTACAGAATGCCCCACTCAAGATCCCAGGCTCCGAATTTGACCGAGTGGAGACCCTCCTCGGGGAACTCATATGGGGTGGAGGCCAACCACGTATAGCACTGACCACGCTCCAAAGATCGATCTGGGAGGGCGGGATATGGGTGCCCCACCTCGAAACTTACTACTCGGCCTCACAACTCGTGGTGGTCAACGATCTGCTTCATGGGGACCGGTGGTTACCCCACATAAGGGCTGAAATTGCCACCATGCACGACACGGACCCACTGCACTTATTATACCAAACTCTCCCGAGACCCCCACCCCCGTTAACAACCACAACACACATTATTACCATCTGGAGACAAGCACATGTCTTTGTGGGGTGGAAACATAAAATAACTGCAGCACAACCCCCATGGCAAAACAGCAACTTAATGGAAATAGGGAAACTCGAGCCATGGCCTTGATGGGTGGGGGCCGGGATTCTGAGAGTTGAAGACATCCTTGAAGAAGGGAAACTAACCTCGTTTGAAGCCATGCATTTAAAATTCTAACTCCCGGGTACCGAATGGTACCACTACATACAACTGACCCATGCCATGAAAACTCATATACATGCAGATGCCACTGTCCCGAATTACACACTGATAGAACGTAACATGCTACCAGCATATATCCCCACCAGATGCACCTCCATTCTATACAATGCTATCATGTCCTTCGCCACTCCTGAACTGATGAGCTTGAAGGCTAAATGGGAAGTAGATGTAGGAGAGATAGACCCAGAAGACTGGATTCAGACGTTAATGCACCCGCGGGAGATTGCTATCTCATCTAGGCTCCGGCTGGCGCAACTAAAAATCTTGCATAGAGTATATTACCCTAGAACGATGTTATATGGCTGGCTGGAAGAGGACCTCGAACCCGAACTGTCTTCCGTGTGGAGAAGAAGAAGGAACTTTCTTTCATATCCTATGGTCATGCCCCCGGATCCGCACCTTCTGGAATGCATGTTGTAATGAACTCACCAGGATCCTTGCCCGCAATATACCATTGGACCCAAAGATCCTAATCCTGGGCATCCCAGATGAGAGTGCTCTTAATAAGTGGGGAAGGCTCCTTTTGAACACAGCAGCGGGCTTGATGAAGCGTAACATTGCACAAAAATGGGGAGCCCCAGAGTCCCCGACAGTGGAACAATGGGTTATGGACATGGACATATGTGCTATGATAGAGCATAGAATATACAACGCAAGAGGCTGCCCCACCAAAGCCTCCAAAATATGGGGGAGGTGGGAAGAGGGGGGACCCTAGAGCCCACGGACAATGGTGGTGAGACTCTGAACAAATAAGTAGATGGCTATGGGAAATGCTCTTAGTGATTGGTGATATGTTTACTACTATAAACTTGTGAATGGATGTGCTAGTCCCTACATGTTGTTGTTGTTTTGAATGTGTTATAAAACAATAAAAAAATGTTTTATCCAAAAAAAAAGATATGAGCCAAACGTAGAGTAGGGGGAGAGAGGACCATTGAAATTCTTTGTTCAATTAAAAGTTACCATCCCTCATTCTTAGGCCATGAGACCGGGCAATCCCTTTGTAATTGTCCTTGTGCAGCAATTCATGTCTATGTGGAATTTTAGGGAGTAGTGCAGGTGTCCTATCTATGTTACTTTCTAATGAATAGCCAGTGTTCTCCAATTATGGGTCGCGTGCGATGGGACCATGTTTAGAATAGATTTGCCTCCTATTTATTGAAATTTTAGCTAATATATTAAGGTGTGCTGTGTTTTCTGTTGACACCAGGGACACTTTTGAGTTATTCTTCATGGAGTCTTTCGGCTCTACTGCCCCTGGCTAACAAAGGCCGGTTGTGCTCTTATAAAACATTAATTAATTTGGCAGTATACTCATTGCGTCTTGTGAATTGCTATCTTGTGCCTTTGTTCCCTTGTTCTGATCCTCCCTTAATTCACTCTAACCTTGGCACTAGTTGCCAGGCACTGTCTGAACTCTGCACCAATATGTATTTTTCTGTCGATGCAGCCTTTTAAGTTTTCTCGAGGTCTTGAGCCCTGTGCTCATTCAAAGACATTCTGTGGCTTCCATTTTTAAGAAGATGGCTGCCCAATTACACTCTTGTTTCTGTGTTTAGTGAGCTATATGTGTGTGCTGCACATGTTTGCTTTGTGTCCAATGCATGCACTTTTACTGATACAATGTTAGTTTGAATGCTTTTA
Source organism: Ambystoma mexicanum (assembly GCF_040938575.1). Taxonomy (NCBI): domain Eukaryota; kingdom Metazoa; phylum Chordata; class Amphibia; order Caudata; family Ambystomatidae; genus Ambystoma; species Ambystoma mexicanum. Next base: position 624,022,041 of record NC_090939.1, on the reverse strand, counting down.
CCATCATCAGCTCACACTGTCTCCAAACCCTGCTGCACCAGTCTGGGATAATGGCGGAATGGCTGTCTCAATGAGTACCATCTCTCACCTTTGCAGTACGAGTGCGGGAAGGAGCAGAAGCTATGGATGATGTATTCACCTGTCTCCCAACACTCCGCCCCACTGGTGGAGTCCTCGACCACTCTGATTCTTCTACTCTCCCCCAGATAGGGCTGTTTGGGTATCCATATTGTTCTCACCCCCCTCAAGCTACTTTCACATCTCACGTGTTTGTCTGGACTCCAGGTCACAAAGTAACATTCCCCCTCAAAGTCGCAGTGTACCCAGTGCTCTGTGTAATTGTGGGGGTCCTGAGGGTATATGAATTTTGACCCAGGAGGTGCAATAGGGCTCTCCATTGTTTGGATATGGTGGAGCTCATCCATTTGTGGGCACTCACGCACCTGAGTATCCAAGTTTATCACTATTTTCATTCCTATTGCCTTTTTGACAGTCTTTTTGCATTGGCCTATGGTTATTCTCATGACACAGAAGGTTAATACCAGTATGGCCACTAGTATTTTGCATGAGTTAGCTGACCTGTTAGCTATCGATGAGAAAAGATATGTAAACCAGTCATCATCAACAATGTCTTCCACCTCTTCCACCACTTTTGTGTGCCATTCTTACAAGGTCACCATCACCTCTGTGAGGGTCCCCTTTTCCTCATCGTGTGCAGGTGTGTACGTGCAGCAAGAAGGACCAGTTTTGCACACCCAACACCTTCCATGGCTGTAATAAGGTCAAGGACATCCCTGTTTTGGAGAATCATGATCCTGACTGCTCTCAGCTCTTCCCTTATGGCATTAAAGCCTTTCACAGTTGTTTTTATGGTATGCAGCAGTTCCAATTGGGTTATATGCAACCATTTGGCATTTGCATGTTGATGCAACCCGGGAGTAAAGAAGGATGTAAAGAACATTTCTGCTCTACTGAACAATTTATGCTTGTCTGTATGTCATCAAACACCTTTGCTGTTTTTGTTGAGAAATAGTTATCCCACTTTGTCTGTTTAAGGGTGAGGGACCTCTTATCTCTTAGGTGTGCATTCATCGATGGGAAATCACCAATCTTCACTTCACTCTGGGGTAATACTAGGGATGGTGCACTTTTTATCACAAGGGAGCAAAGGCCTCCCCAATTTGGAGGGAGCTGCATGTATGTTCTAAAATCACAAACCCCATAATGTTCCATTAATACTGCTGTGCCAACTTTCATTCCAGGCACATCAAAAATGCATTTGTACCCTTTGTTTTCTACTATTTTTACTGTGCCTGTATTTCTTATGAATAGGGTGGCATCCTTCAAGGTTACTATGCATAGTGAGCTAGCTTCATCGTCTGCCCACGTTAGTATTTTAGTGTATTTAGTCCATTCTGTGAGGCACTCCTTATTTATTTTTGAACAACCACTCGCGGTTGCTCTACAAGCACCTTTACTTTAGTCCTTCGACCCAGCCTTCTGTGGTAAATACCTGTCCTTCTATTAGTAACTGGCCCCTCTCCCAAGCTCCAGGGACTTCCTTACTCCGTTTGTCATTGCAATGCAGAAATTGGTGCTCCTGTTATTATTTCCTCTCTTCTTGGACCTGGCAATATGTAACATGTTACCTCATGTTGTATTTCAACATAGCTCATCATGAATACTTATTTTGTAAAACTATCCTCATGTGGAGAATCTTCCTTTGTTCCCCAGTGCATGCAGCATTTCTTCCTTAAAATTGCACAAAGAGATCAGCTGAGTAAGAGAGCTTGCATGGAGGTGATATTCCACTTGGTGCTGATCAAGGGACTACCAGTGAGAGGCAAGGTCCGTGGAGCCAGGCGGCTCAGAAGAAGAACTGGAGGAGGAAGACTGCTCAGCCAGGCAAGCTGTGGGAACTCCAGCATGAGGAAGATGGCGTCCCAATGTTCAGCTGGTCTGGAGAACAACCTCTGTGCTATTGGAGTTCAGGAAAGCAAACAACAGGTGAGCGAGACATGCAAGCGGAACGGGAACCCTTTGAAACACATTGTGTATAGGTGCACTATAAAAACCCAATAAATAAAATAAATAAATAGACCATACAGCGGAGGTGGTGAGCCCCAGATAAGACACTGGGACATCTTTATACTGTTGATGGTTTACCACAAGAGAAGCGATCCCCGTTGCAACAACCCAGTGAGTCCGCCCAAGGAAAGAGGGGACACCTGGGCATGCAAACAATGGTGCAGAAAAGAAACCAAAGTAAATATAATGAATGCAACTTCAAGGAAGGTACCATATAAGTTAAAAGAACTAAACCATATAATATCAAGATGCTGTCAAAGATGCAAGAGTGTGCATTTGTTTAAACAATGATAACGAAAGGAAAACAAAGCACATGAACCGAATGAGACCACACAAAAGACACTAAAATACTTGAAGAATCCAAACAGTGTTACAGCAAGATATTGTGAAGTTTACAAGTGTGCACAGTACGAGATATAAGTCCTGGCAGGAGAGCATACCAAGCAGCCCTAAGATACAGAAGGGTGCATCTGAAAGGAAGTCCTGGCAGCAGAGTATACCAGGTTTTACAAATCACAAGTGTTTGAGAATATGAGAATATGAGAGCAATTGTAGGAGAACAAGTGGTTTACATGCAAACAAAGCCGTCAGGAGAGTATATCAGGCATTTCCAAGCAAGGGGTGTTTGTGCAAAAGGCAAGCCCTGGCAAGAGGACTTTCCAGCAACGTCAAATTGGACAATGTTATATGAGAGAATCCTGAAAGAAAGATATCAAGAGGTAATCAAGCAGTGTTAATAAAACAAAACCTGCAGTAAGAGGAAGCCTGGCATGAGAGTGCACCAGGCAGTAGTTTGTATATACATTCTTTTGATATAAAGGAATCCAGGGGAAGGGAATTAATTTCTGGAGCAGTGAGTCATATTTATTTGGAACTTTTGTGCTGGAGTTAACATTTCTTCTTTTGAAAATGTATACACTTTTCAAGGCCAAATACATTTCCCTTTTACTTTGGAGTTTATTTTAGAAAATGAAGTACTTTGGACACAGGTCTTATTGTTTTGGAAATTCTGACAATTGTCTGACCCATTAGTTTTGTTTTGGTGGGGTAAATACCTCTAAGAACAGGGACAGAGATGTGTTTTTCCAAACCCATTTTGCTTAATAAAAGTCGATAGCCAAAAACCACTGTGTCCGAGTTTCATTCCTGACCTTTCACAGAACACACAAAGCATTTCTCATCAGATGTCTCTCTCCACACTCGGCTCACATGTCTATACCACATCTTATTTGAGACATGAGCAATATTATCAAAATATGTTCCCATAAAGTGTTGATCATCAATTACTTTTTTTGCCATCCTCCCTGCACTGCTATGTTTAGAATATTCCCACGGGTTGTTTCATTTAGCATTACTCTATGTATTGTACTTGTGCTAACATCATGGAGAACATGAAGGGCTGGTCCAGCCTGGCTGTACGTGCTACAGTGTACTGCAAACCAGTAAATAAAGTACAGACACAAAAAGGCGGAAAATGCTGCTCCTATCATGATTGCTAGGGTATCTACCTTTTGCAGATACCTATGGGTATGCTTTCTTCTAGGCGCTGGAAGATAATAGCCCATCTCATTCAATATGTGCAGTCTTCTGTCAGGGGACATTTTTCATTTGTTTCTTAAAAGAGCAAGTGTTCACTTGAAAAACCTAGTTAAAAGTCAGAGGACATTTCTTTCTAAAACAATATATGTTTTCAGATTAAACAACAATACTGTTAAGCAAATGTTCAGGCTCCTAGAAAGGGATACGTGTTCACAAAGAATGACAAGACCAGAAAAAACAGGATTGCTATGGGATACATTTGGTATTTCTGTTTTGCTTTGAAAGGGCCACACTTTATTTTAAATAAGCATCTTAAAAGGATGTTGGAACAGTTCTTCTTGTTTATAAAAAAAAACAATGCTTCTTTATTGCTCTTATTGCTAATTGGTTCTCGTCATCGATCTTGTCTGGGGTCTTCACATGTCTTTTTCACCTTCAGGCTCATTATTCATGGACGCGGCGTCTCACCTCAATATAGTTTGACATTACTCTGATGGATCCATGCTTTTCTGGCTTAAACTATGACTGCAGATGGTTTGACAGTTCCACAATATAATGTCCTTGGAGACGGGCATAGCACCCTGTCTCTGGGATCCAACAAAAGGGGTTTAAACAAATGATCCGGGTTGGTTGGTTCATGTGCTTCTTCTATTGTCTTCAAGATCCCCTGCTGAATCTGCACCCGTCAAGACATACATTTAAAAGATTCTGTCATAGCTGTAAAATAACCGTGCATTTCCTGTCCAAGCACAGTGTCAAAATGTTCAGCCTCAGTACAAGCCCTTGTGGGTGGAGCAATGGGAGTATGCATTCTGGTCCCGTCTCACCAGCTCATGTGGAGTCAGGTGATGGTCTGAGCCTGGCTGATTATGAATGGCAAATAGGGCTAAATGAAGGCAGTGTAGCCAACTCTTTTTAAGAGTGTCTTTTATTTGGCAATACGTTCTTTTAAGAGGCCGCTGGTGCAATCACAAATGTTGTTTGTTTGAGGATCATAAGGAGATCAGAATGTATGCTTTATTCCCCAAAAAGATAGTGATGGGCTCAAACACTAAATTTACAAAGTGTGGTCCATTATCGGAATGTAGCACTTTCCACACTCCCCGCCTTTGAAATACCTCATGTACAAGGAACTTAATGGTGGATGTGGCATCTGGATGTGTGCATGAACTGACTTGGATCCAATTGGAAAAAGGGCCTACAACTACTACCATATACTCATAGCCATTACAAATTTGGAGCATATCCTTGTAGTGAATATGCAAATGCTGAAAGGGCCCAGTAGGATCCAGTATTGCTTCTTTCACTGTTCTCAAAGTAAGGGCAGCAGTGATCTTTTGATAAACTAGACAATTGGTAACAAAAGGTGCAATGTGCTCATTTAAATTAGGCATAAACCACGCCTCCGAAATCAGTAATGCAAGGCATTCCCATGTTATGTGAGCTGGATGGTGCAGCTGTTCTAGTGTTACTGTAAGCAGCCCTACAGGCATAACAGGTTTTCCAGTGCTGTACTGTAGCCACATTGATTCTGTAGGGAACACCCCCCCCTTTTCCATAACTCCTGCTCTTCTGCTGGTGACCTTCCCTGCAACTCAATAATTTGCTCTATGGGTAGTATATTAAAACCCTCCTTCATCACCATATTGCATGTACATGTGTATTTGTTTGGGGCAGTTGCAAAGTCAGATACTTCTGTGAAATAAGTTGCCCTTCTTGCTTCTTGATCAGTGGCCTCGTTGCCTTGGGAAATCATGTCTGCATCTCTGGTGTGCGCTGCTCACTTCACTACGACGATAGCAGATGGAAGTTCAAGTGTGTCTGTGAGCCTGTCGAGTAATGGCACATGCAGTAATGTTGTGGTGGGCCATCTGCACACTGGAAATCCCTCCTTTTCCAACGTGATAGTCATGTGTGTAATGTTGACATCACATAGGTGGAGTCAGAATACACGGTTACCTCCTCCTCCTCTTGTGCATCAAGCACCAAAATCAAAGCTACCTACTCTGCTGCTTGTGCTGAAAAATGCGATTGCAATCTTGCACTAGTTACTATTTCAAAGCTGTCATTCTCTCCCAACTTCACTACTGCTGTTCCACTGTACCTTTCCCCAGAGCTCTGATCTATCATCGATCACTCATCAATGAAGAGAATTGTCCCCCTCCTATGACATTTTCTGTGACGTGAGGCACATCATCACAATAATCAGTGTAGCTAGTACAATTATGTACATGGTCTGCCTCCTTTACTTCTTCTGCTATAAATCTGTCTGGGTTCACTATTCGACACCTGACTATTTTGATCGATGGATTTGATATAATTACTTCATAGCGTGAGGCTCTCTGTGTCATCAATGGACTTTTGGGCTTTTCAAGGATAGCAAAAAGAGCATGTTCAAATTATAATATAACTAAACAGCCCGTAGTTATGCTGGCCAGTTTCTCAATTGCAAAAGCTTCTTAAGCCAATGCTTAAGCCAATGCTTGCTCACATGGGTAACATTACTGGATCTAAGATCCCACTGTGGTATTCTAATGGTTTGTATCTCATAGAAGTTGTCTGTGCATGGACAGCCACCATCACTACTCCATTTGAATGGGAAAACAGAAAAAAGCCTTAATTGTAATCACACATTCCTAACACTGGAGCTGTGTAATTGCTAGCTTTAACTCATCAAAGGCATCTATCATCTTGTCTGTCCAGGCTATGTCACTTTTGTCGTTCGGCGCTTCTTTTAGTCCTGTAAGAGTGGCCTGACATATATGCAGTAGTCAAAGACCCATGCCCTACAATAATTGCAAAGACCTAGAAATTGCTCTAATTCTTTCACTGACTCCAGCCTGTGTGTTTCAGTGATTGCTTCTTCTCTTTCAAGTGTAACATTCCACCCTTCTTTTGATATTAGCTGGCCTCTGTATAGTACCTCCTCCTGACAATTCTGTAGTGTCTCTTTGTCCACTTCGTACCCTTTTTCTGTCAGTACTGTCAATAGTTGCACTGAGTCGTTCCTACACTCTTACTCCGTGGTGCTGCAGACTAAGATGTCTTCCACATATTGGATGACTGCACTGTCAGGTTGCACATTTCTTAGGTCCACCTGTAGCACCCTATTGAAGACCGAGGATGGTTCACAGAACCCGTGTGGTAGACAGGAATGTTGCAATCAGATTCCACGATAAATGAACACAGTCAAATATTGAGAATCTTCATGCAAGGGAATTGAAAAGAAGGCATTCTTTAATCAATCACTGTAAAGTATTTGGCTGTAGACAGTATATTATATAATATTGTGGCTGGATTTGGTACTAATGGGAATTGTAACTCAATAATAATATTCAGGGGGCATCAATCCTATATTGATCTCTACAACCCACTGTTGTCTTTTTTAATTGGGTACACCACCATGTTGCATGGTGATTCTGAAGGTAATAATATGCCTAGTGCACTAACGAGGTGACAGTTTCATAGATACCCTTGTCTGCTTCCTTTGGCATGGAATACCTTTTTACTCTTGATAAAATATCTCCCTTGTTCACTTTAATTTTGACTGCGCCTACTCCTTTTTATAGACAAACATCATATGGACTACTGTTCCATAAGGAGCTTGTTATGTGTGCCAAATCATCTTCAAGAAAGGATGGTACTTTCCTCACTAATGACATTCTTTGGGCAATCTCCCTGTCGTCAATTTGCAACTGATATGTGAGACTGATGCTAAAAATCACTTTGTCATCTGAGTCCTCATCTGTAATCAATTCTTCATCTGTCAAATCAGTCAGTCTATGTATGACATGACATGATATGATATGATAAATCATTTTTAGGTGTGACAAGAAAAGGAAGGGTAGATGGATATTCAAATGATACATTCCCCCTAAAAAACACACTTTCCCTTAATTAATTTACCTAAATAAAATCATCATGTCTAGGCTTTGTCACTCACTCCCATCTCAAAATATTAACACATGTCTGTCGCACATGTAACAAAAATTCACCATAACACACTCTCCTCCAGAGACTACTAATTCATCACTAGACAAAAAACTGCATTTATAGTTTTCAATAAAAACCCTCAATCTTCTAATATTCATTCAACACTTTCTATCTTTGCTGTATGGACAGACAGTCCCAATATCTACCATTAGAACAAACATTGTTCTCCTGTTGCCATATGAATTTTTGGCACCCCTTGAGGCTTAGTGCCACTAACAATTCTGAGCACATCAAGTCACCCTGTGAGGCTGTCCCACTGTGGGTGCATGCATATACCTGTTCCTATAAAAGGATTCCTTCCTTTCATAATGACGGCTTCACTCCTGTATGTCACTATTTATTCCATGTTTGCATATTGCTGAGTCTGTATATGGGCTCACTGCACTTGCCCTCCTCAGTAAATCCATTTTGCACTTTTCTTAAGCTGCTGTACTTGCTGCACTCCCAGCGCTCATGTCTGATATAAAGTCTGATCCTGGGCAAACCTTCCTGAGACTTGCCCATTTTGCACAAACCCTTGACTTCTGCATGTACATGCAATGTGTCCTGTCATTCCACGTGTCTAACATACAGGAGGTCTCCTAACTTGCCCTCCCTTCATGCCTTGATTATCGTTCTGTATGTTTTGAAATCCACTTTCTGCATTTTTTTTGCCATTATAGATCCCATATCTCACGTGTCTGGATACAGCACTCTGAGCACTTTCCAGACTGACGCTCTACAGTTATTAAACAGTGCTCCATCATGAGCAGTGTTCTGCATGGTGACACTCGAATATCCTGTTCTTGACCAAACATCATCAGCTCTCTTGCCAAAGGAGAGCGACTAGAAGACCTTTAATGTCTCCTATGGCTAACGTATTTCCCCCATCATTTTTTCTAACTAATGTATCCATTTCCCAGCCCCAGAAGTTAAACTCGGATTTTACACCTCAAACTATCCTTATCCATTTCTGGCCAAGGTATATACTGTGGCCTGGCTCCTCCTTTTTCTAACCAGGGAAATGGTGAAACTCCAAATTCAAACTCGTTGTCGACCGTCTGTCCATAGCAGGGACATTCTGCACAGCCTTTTTTCTGGCAGTGACCTTAACCTGCTCTCTTAAGGTGGCAAGTCCCCCCTCTCATCATTGGATTGCCCTCTAGGTGGATCTAGCCGCATCAGGGTTTCTGACACCCGAGATTTGGGTAGGTGTAGATCTGACCATCTAACTTCTTTGTCTGTCTAAGAACACCCCTCCCCTCAGGATCAATGCACTAGAACCCTGCTTCTCTTGAAAGGTTTCCCCTTCTTGATCTGCCATATTTTTTGTCCCTAACTAATGTGGCTCTCACCTTTCTAGTCTCTATTTGAAATCACCCTGTCCACAGCCAAGGCTCTATGCTTGTGGCAGAACAAACCTCCTATGTTTATATCTGTCCATCCTGCATATTCTTGGCTTTCATGTGTGTTTACAATGTGCCCTTTGTCGTCTCATATATTGAATGCACAGGAGTAATTCCTCTGATTAGCCCTGTTTGCACATTCATCTTTCTTCATATTTCTGAAATCTATCTTGGTTTTTTCTGCAAACCATCTCTTCCTTTGAAATCTGTTCTCTTTGCTTTCGAGCATACACCCATCCCTTCCTTAACCCATCTGGCGCTCAATTATTTGCCCATGGCGCGGCCACTGATTGCCACATTCCAAACTTTCTTCGTCACTAGCCAGACTTGACTTTCGCAGACTTTCCTCAAGGCTGCCCAGTATGTACGATAAGTGCTGCATCCTCCTTTGGTGATCTCACTGGTACTCCCACTTGTTCCCAAAATGCTTTAATATCTACTTCAAACAGTTTTTCACTATAAACCGCAGTAACATATAATTACTGTTCCTACTCTCACGTTTCAAAAACATCTCAATATTTAAAAAAGCATGCACATTTCTGTTCTTACTATTTTTCTCTAAAGATTACTAGCTGTTAATTTTTTCCACATCAGCTGTCATGCTAAAATGTAAAAACAAAAGCCTCTTGATTGTGTGTGTCTTGTGCATGCATGCATGGATTCATTGTCTGTAGTGTACTGATTGCCTATACTTCCATAAAATCGTGTGTGTGTATGTGTGTGTGTGCTTGCATGTGTGCACGAGTGTGTGTGTTTGTGTTCTCTCTCATGTCAGTGCATCCACGTAAATGCCTTCCTATTACATGCATCTGCATGAATTTCTTTCCATTTGTATGCATCTGTATGCACACCTTCTCATGTGCATGCTTCTGCATGCTCTCTTTCAATGCTATGCTAAAATATAAAACATAAATTTTTACATATATTCATCATGTTTTTGTCAGCAAACAAAAAATTGCCTTTAAATTCATTTTATCTTTTTCCTTCTTATTAGATATCCACTATACCTAATTGAAAAAACATCCACTAGCACATTGGTCTGTTTTTTTGCTGCAATTTGCACTCAAAAGTACATTTTGAATCTCATCTACGCCTGTGATCTTGGACACATTATTTCCGATTTTGTCTCCAAATGTCCTCAAATTTTACAGACACAATGTACAGCTCTGGAAAAATTGCTCCTTTGCTTGGCACTTGTCTACTGCATTCCAAATGTATTTGATGTACTTTTTGAACTCACATGCATTTACACTTCATGCTACCATTGCATTGCAATATTTATCTATTCCCAACTCCCAGTTTTTTCCACATTCTGGTTGTCTAAAGCACCCTCCTGTTTCCTTTTTATAATCTATCTTCTTTCTTCTTTATGGCGCAATAAAAACCCATTTTATTCAAATAAATAGATGCCTCATTCTCGTCTCATTTCCCACAGCCAACCTCTGCATGACTCAATAACCTATGGGCATTTCTAAATGTCCCAGGTTTTTTCCACACATAAAATAAATAACTTTGGGGCATTTCTCAACATGTGCCCAATAATAAAAACATTCATCACTATTTCATCAGGATGACTTAGACAATCTTTTTACACTAAGAAACAGTTTCTATAATTCTCAAACAATGTCTCAGTGGCAATAACTTCAACTATTCAATCCTCCTTAAGTCTAAAAACATCAGCTTTTTCAACATATTGATCACTAAGGAGTTAACTTGCTCATTCACAGACAAGGGCTTTCCTCGCATCTGATGGTTGCACCATTATTCATTGTCATTTCTTTCGTACATACTGTCTGAGTTGCTCTTTACTCAGAAAAACTGCTACTGTAGACATAAATTACCTCGCCTAACTGTGTCAGCTGTAATCTCCTAATCCTTTAAGCAAACACTGTCCTCTTTTAGCAGCGTAATCTATCTTGGCCAACTGCCAAGCTACGCACTTCACTTTTTTCTTTTTAAGAGAATATATTTAGTCTCCAACATTCTCATGTGCTGCCGTCTTGATAGCTGTACTTTTTTTAAGCAAGAAAGGAATGTATCGGCAGAATTACAGCCATTTCTTCTGTAACCTATGCAGCCGGCTGTAAAACAGCTTCAGCCACCATTTTTTCACACCTTTTCAAGTCTTATCTGGACTTCGTTTTTCTAGTGTATGAAGTTATTTAAGCAGCTCATCTTGTTTGTTTTTGGCAAATGCAAGAATTAACCCTGCATCTACCATATTCCAGTATTTACAAAGGTTCAAAAATGACCACATTTTCAAACTTTTTTTTCACATTATCTCACCTAATATTTTTTTACCATAATTTAAACAGCACACACATGTGCATTCTCATCCTTAGCTCCTCTTTTTGCATCCTATTTTCTCCATTATTGATCACTTTATTTTCTGGCTTGGTGCCAATTTTCCCTTAACTCAATAAACATATTTCTTCTTAACTTTTTATCATAAAAACGTCATACAAATACACAGCACATAACATAACACAATTTGACAAACATGACTGACTAGCCAGCACATAAATCTTTAGTCTACATCCTTCGAGACTAACTTGCCCCTAATAATACTCCGATTGGGATGTGAACCGCTCTCTTAGGATTTTCTTTAAACAAATCTGTAGTCTATGTCTCCCGCAAATGTGGCTCTTCATAAAGTGCCTTCTGTTACGTCTTTACGATGCAGGAAACTGGGTGTACTCTTTATCGTGGCTCCTTTCCTCATGATATTTCTAAATTGCCTGGCCTCTCCTCAATTCAATTACTCAATAACTCAATTGCTTGGCCTCTCCTCAAGTCAATTACTTAATATTCAACGCTCATCGTTCTCAAGTTACTTTAACCCAAAATCCCGTAACTTCTTCTAAGCTACTATATTACACTTTAAACCTATTGATTGCCCAAAATCAACACATGTTTCTAATGACCGCCTTAAAATAACTGTCAACAAATATATAAAATCATTTTTATAAAAGGCCCCCCAGAAATGGTTAAAGTTTTTTTCTAAAAGATCCTCAACAAATAACCCCCTAAAAAAAAAATTCTGGAAGACCACCCAAAAATAGCCAAAATAATTTTTCTCGAAGACCTCCCAAAAAATAAATAATTAAATCATTATACTGGAAAACTTTTTAAAAATAGCCCCCCAATCTATAAGTGCCAAGTGGCTTCCCATGCTATGAGGTATGGGAGTTCCCTCTCCATGATGTGTGGGCATCTGCAGTTTGCCCTCTCATATCTCTCTCTCTCTCTCTCTCTCTCTCTCTCTCTCTCTCTCTCAGGCCTGATAGCATGTACCTTTATTCCAGATTCACCTCATAGTCCTGGAGAAGATCATCTCAGGACTGCTGGCTTGGCTCGCCATGTGAAGAGAATGTCCCAACACCCTCTCACTGGGCCTTGGCACCCCGAAATCAGGAAAAGCACTCTCAAACAGATCACAACAATCAGGCTGGTTTTCAAGAGATATCAGTTTATTCTTTTCAGCAGACCAAGACACAGCATATAGCATATTGAAGAAAAATCTGCAATTCCCAATTTCCCTCAGATTTCAGTCCCTTATATAATATTTTAAAAAGTGAGGTAATGCAATGATTAATATAAAACATCTTGATTGGCTTTGGTACTCGAAGACAACCCCTTTTCCAATCCCTTGTTGGTTGCCTTAGCTGCCACTCAGAACAAGTTTAAACAGGTTCCACCTAGCTCATTCTACACCAGTGGACTTTCCATGAAATTCTATGAAAAAACGATACCCTAACATCATCATGACTATGTACAAATCGACCATTGTGTATGCTCAGGCATCCATTTTACAGTTGCCTGACTTGTCTTAACAAAAATGGCCAACTAAATTACAAAATGCTTGACCAACCTATTTTTACTCAAACTTGGTACCTGCTCAGTTTCAAATCTAGTTTGTTTGATAATTTATGATAAACATCTACAACTTGACATATTCTCTACTGTGCATGACATTCTGACCCCACAAAATAGATCACCTTTAAAGCGCTTTTCTGAGAGGCACTACATTTCTGATTTTCGCAGGATTATAGTCATTGATCATCCCGACAAGTTACCTGCATTTGGTTTGAGGGGGGTGGGGTCTATCTCCTATACAGTCAATTTGAGGGATTGGGGTCTACCCCTATACACCTTAGAAAGGGACGCTATTTTGGCTCCCTCCACTTGAGGTGTGCCTTAGAAGGGAACAACATTCATGCTCCCTCCTCTCAAGGCTTGTCTTGGCAAGCAATGCTAGTCCAGCTCCCTCCACTGGAGGCGTGCCTTGGAAGGGAACTCCATTCTGGCTCCATCCACTTGAGGCGTGCCTTAGCAAGCAATGGTAGTCCAGCTCCCTTCACGTGAGGCGTGCCTTAGAAAGTAAAGTCAGTCCAGCTCTCTCCACTCGAGGCATGCCTTGGACACAAAGGGAATACCATTCCAGCTCCCTTCCCTCAGGGCATGTCTTTCAAAATATGGAAACAGCAGTTTCGCTCCCTCCCTATGTGGGCGAAGTGAAAGGAAAGTGGGAACTGGACACCATGTATATGGCAGCGTTGTCTTGTATAACTCGTACCACCCTGCCATCAATGCAGACATTGTTAGCATGTTAGTGGATGTGTATTTAGTGTGTATATGTTTGCAGATATGGTTGGTGCAACAGGACTGTTGAATGTAGGCACAGTTTGTATGCGAGTACATGAAGTTGGTGTGAAAGACATGGCCTGTAGATGAGCTTTCCATGTAAGCGGATATCCACTTGCTATGAGTGTGCAGATATGGGTGGTGTGACAGGACTGTTGAATGCAGGCACAGTTGATACATAAGGAGTCCTCCAGCCTCTTTTCCTTTGCAGATGGGGAGCAGGTGCAAGTGGACCTTGGTCACCTGGCCTAAGCCCCACCCACCTGGCGCCTTCCAGGTTGCTGCTCTTTTTCCCCACTTAGCAAGCCCCACTCACCTGGTGCCTTCCAGGTTGTTGTTTCCCCACTTAGCAAGCCCAGCCAACCTGGTGCCTTCCTAGTTGCCACTCTTTTTCCCTACTTAAGGAACCCTCCAGCCTCTTTTCCTTTGCAGATGGAGAGCAGGTGCAAGTGGATCTAGGTCACCTGCCTAAGCACCACCCACCTTCTTAGCCCTGCCTCTTCCTTCCTGCTCTTAACTCTTAGATCAAGGGTGTCTCTTGCCTGGGAGTCAGAAGCAAATGGCAGGCAAAGAAAAGGGCAATCCCTGTTTGGACCTGTTTGGACCGAAGACCCAAACCCCTGCTCAGAGAGCAGGTAAGCATACACCAACATGTGTTTACTCCCTCTGTCCCCACAGGCCATCCCCACCCCTCTGGTCCCACCCGTGATGTTCCCTTGTGCCCCTCCCTTCTCCACACAGGTGTTGCCTGTTTTGCTTGATTCTTCTACCCTGCTCCCCCTCCCCCTCCAGCCTACTTCAGTGTGAAAGGATGTCAACCAGGCCTGGGCCTAATCAGTGATACCCAGGTTGTCTCGGAGGCGATTAACCAGGATGGCATGGTTGACCGTACCAAAAGCAGAGGATAGATCGTCAAGAATGAGGACAGAAGGAAGATTAGAGTCGAGCTTAGAGAGCAGGTCTTCACGGGTGTCCAGGAGAGATGTTTCTGTGCTTCTGTCAGCTCTGAAGCCAGACCTGTGGTCATGGAGGCAACCAACAGATTCAGTATGTAGATTAAGCAGGGGGGTGGCCAGCTTTTCCAGGAGTTTGCCAAGGCAAGGAGTGCTGGAGATCGGACGATAGTTAGCCAGAGAGCAAGGATCAGCAGAGGGCTTCTTAAGAAAGGGGTGCACAAGGGAGTGCTTAAGGGGGAGGGGAAGGTTCCAGTGGCAAAGGAGTGAGTGCAGAAATTGGCCAGGGCTGGAGCCAGGGTGGTGATGTGGTCTTTCATGTTTCTGGGTGAACAGGGGGTAACCTCCTTTGACAAGACTTTCATGATGGCACTTGTCTAGAAACATTGTCAGGAATGCGCAAGGGAAAGGAGAAGAAAGGAGGAGGAGAAACGGCCACAGAAAGGCAAGGAGTGGTAGATCAGAAAGAGGAGGTACAATAAATCCAATACGTATTAAAGTAAATGTGACAATATCCAATCACTAGATTACAAGTGAGATAGAATCTCATTCCGTATTTTGGAGCTGTGGATGAACACGGAGGTAAAGTAGTGGTAATGCTGTTACCGCCACTCTACTGCAACTTTTCCACGCCACTGAATTCCAAAATTGAAGGTTATGATGCAGGTTTCCCTTCAGCATGTAGGAGTTAGTGCTCACAGTAAATTTGACAAAATGACCTTGGAGTCCTATGGACTCCAAAAAAGTGGGCTAGCACTGCCTTACCACCATTTTTTCATACTACAGCACACCTGCAGGACCGCCTGGTGGGGTGTTAAACGGGTTTGCCAATAATCCCAATGGAATTACTACCAAACTTGTAATAAGGCTCTATAGTGTCTTGGTTAATACAATCTATAACAAATCCTCTCTTTTAGAAGAAGCATCCAGAAAGTGTTTTAGTTGGCAACCCTCTCCAAAACTCTTTGTGAAGTCTGGCTCTGATTGAACGAGCAATCATTCTCGGTTTCCAAACCACTTCATTGGGTACCCACTGGCGTCAGCCATTTGGGAGTGTACCGTAGGGCGACTGTATGCCATGTATGTCTTGCATCACGGGACTTTAATGACTGGGATGCAGCGTTACCCCTGAACGCTGCTGCACTGTGCACCACCATTATTCCTGCCCCAGGGGCATTTGAAAATATAGATACTCTGATCAAAATAGTCCTTCATTGTATTTTTAAACCGTTAGGATGTGTTCAGTCACAAAGGTAACATTTGAGCATCGTGCGCAACACACGCACAGATGTTTTTCTTTTTGTTGTGTTCTCAGACACTTCTGATGGCTAAAACGTAGGGTGGCAATGCCAGTTATGATGAGGCATAATAAAGCAAGCAATGCCGATCCCTAGAATACTGTGACAGTGCCATAGTGATGCCAGTAGCCACCATTTGAGGGATTATCAGGCAATAGGATAGCAATACCTGCAGTATGGTGGGAGTACTTGGGACTTAGAGGGAAAGGTTTGACCTAATGGAAAAACTGCAGCGTTTGGTTAATGTTCCTTCATTGCGAGGAACCACCTGCCAAGTGTTATGTTAAAGATATTGTTCAGAACACGGTCAAACCGGGGTTTCTCGACTCTATAAAGGAGGGAGTTGGCGTATTACTGTCGTTGGTACTGACTTAAGATTCAGGATTGAATGGTTTTCTGGGGTGGCAAATTGCTTGGTTTTCTTGTAGCTCCAGGAGGGTGGGGAGGGCCAGGGCATCAGAGGTATACCTATCCTAAACAGCTGTACCTGGCATTCGATGGCTGAAATTGACATATAAGTGCTGTACCTGGGAAATCGATATCTTATTTCATACAGTGTACCTGAGCTTTGAGGCTGTGCCAGGCCATGTGTGACCGTGCCTGGGGCATGCAGAACTCTAACTGGGTTTTTAGTGACTATCATTCACATTTGATCCTGAAACCGGCATAAGAAGACTGTGCCAAGTCTTAGGTCGCTGCACCCAGACTTTAGAAGTGCACCTGGGCATACAATGCCTGTTACTAGTCATGAGGTTGTATTTGGTCAACCGAGGGATCACTTAATGGCAGGACATGGCAATGTAAGCTGTACCTGGTCCTACATAGTTTTAACTAAGCATAAGATAACTGTACTTGAGTAACTGAGCCTGTACTTGGCATGTAAGGATATATTAAATCAATTGGTGGCTCTTCCTGGTCATGTGGCGGCCTTTACTTGGCACATGATGATGTAACTGACATATAATGGCAGTACCCATGCCTCTGGGGCTTGATGTAGCACATAATGTCTGGATCTGGCTACATGTATGACATGATATGATAGGTTATTTATAACTCTCTTAATACCCAGAGGTTTCTAAGCACAGACCGGGGGATCAAACCTGTGGTGCTCCATGTCCTCTTGCTTCCAAGGGGAGCACATTGCCCCTGAGCTATCCTCCCGATACTTGCCATACAATACTATGGAAAACCAGCAACTGTAGCACCACAATTAGATTTGCTTAGATACAAGACAGATCACAACAGCTAATGATTTTAAAAAGGTGATGGTGCTTTGATGAAGCGTGTTGTGAAAAATGATTGTCTATGTGCACCCATGAGCCACACAAGGAACATACCATTCTAATGTGTCATCACTAAATGTGAGCCGTGCCACACATGTTGCTCGATCATCACATTTCAAGGTCAATGCATGACATGTTTGCAATTGTTCTGGATGGCATTTCTGGATCTCCAGATAGGAAGGGAGCATAAGACGCCTGAGCATTATGCATGACTGGAACGGGAGGCCATTGTACATTTGTAGATGGTATCTAGTGTTTCCATCGAACAGGTTTCCAACTAAACCTTTTCCATTGAAACCTATCCAGCGAAAATATATGCATCGAATGCATATATGTGTAGGGTAAAGGGTTAATTTTTGTTGGGGTGGGAATTTTAAGGATAAAAAGCAGGGGCTTGAGGGGAGATCCCCTCACCCCCAATAAAATACAAAAAAATGCATTTGATGCAAATATTTTCGATGGATAGGTTTCGATGCAAAAAACTTTCGATGGTAAGTTTTCGTTGGAAAGGCCATAAACCTTTGTAGATAGACCACTACCATAATGGCATTGTCGATAATGTGGGTTTAATTGGAAGGGCGGCAACAGTGGCATGTACAGCTACATGCCAATCAGGGCTCTGCACGCCTCTACGTGGGAGTTGCTGGTGTCAGTGGGGGTCACACTTCACCGTTTAGGTCTATTCCGTTTTACAGCCACTGGGTACAAACTGATGAACCTTTGAGTATACGACACTCCGTGTCCCAGAGGTTTGGAACAACAACCAAAAAAAGCAAAAATAAAAAGTACCTGTGGCCCCAGCAGTGGGGGAGTGGAAGTGGAGGCACGAGTCTGACGCCCCTCTCAAACCCCCACAAATTAGAATGTGTATATATACAACTTGTCAAAACAGAAGACCACTTTTTTAGGGAGTATATAGACGTCGTAAAGAGGGCACTCATACGGTTAACTGCACTGTTTTCGCGTCTTCTCCGCATAAGCATTGAATTATGTGCATTTTCATAACGCCCTCATGCTGCAGTGACAAGGAATGCTGATTTGAATGCACCTGACACTGCTTTCCTCTGTCATTTTTAGGTCATTAATTAGGATTGTGCTGGGTTATGAACAGCCGACCCCGGCTTGGCCGCTAATTTGTGGACTGGTTAACCCTCAAAGGAGGACAGCATACTAATCTACTCGGCCTGCACTCGGGCCCATTTAGAAAACAACCGTAACATAATTGATATTTAGCCTTTCCCTCGCCTAGGTCTCTCCTATTATTTTATGCTAGATTGGATGTTTATTTAGTAACCCCCCAGGATGCAGGCTGATGCCTCATTAGAGCGCCTTTCAAACAAGCTTTGGCAAAGTCAATAGCTCTGGTGTTTGCTGTTGATCAGTGCAGTTCGCATCTGTAGCAGCAAGGGGGCGGGGCGCACAGGTGCGAGAGTGGATGCAAGAAAGCCAGCCGGGGCGAGAGGAGGAGAGCGAGAGATGCTGCGAGGAAGGAAGGATGTCAGAGATGGTGAGCAAGAGGAGAAGTAAGCGGGAAAGGCTGATAGCGGGATAGTAAGAGAGACAGCAAGGTTGTGAGAACCGACGGCTGAGAGAGGAAGTAAGGCTGGAAGAAAAGCTGAAAGAGAGGGAGGATGAGAGACTGCGTTAAGAGTGTCCATAAGAGAGAGAGAGAGAGAGAGCTACTGAGTGAGGAGAGAGATGGCTGAAACACGTTTGTTCGTTTATTTATATAGCGCGCCTGACCCGTAGGTATCTGGGTGCTTTAAAGTGGTTACATTTAATAACAAAGTGCCTCATTACACGGAAGGCGGTAAGGGTTAACGGTCACCGGTAATGGTACCGGTGACCGTTAACCCTTACCGCCTTACTACGAGGTCCCTTTGCGGGTTGGTACTTTAACGTCTGCTTTTTAGCAGGCGTTAAAAACCAACCCGCAAAGGGACCAGGGTGCTAATTACGGTACCACAATTTGCGGTACCGTAATTAGCACCTTCCCCATTCCCATTATGCCCTATGGGGCAAAAATGGGAATGGGGAAGGGCAATGGGGGAAGGAGGAATTACTGCCCTGCCAACCTTGGAATAGGGCGGTAATTCCCCTTTCCTCCAAGGCGGTGCCGGTATTTTACCGGCACAGACCAAGGTGCTAATAGCACCTTGGTCCACCGCCTACCGTGTAATGAGGCCCAAAGTAATAGATACAGGACAAACAGATACAGGCCATTAATGTGCATTACTTTATATTATTTACAATACAGGTACGTTACTAGGTATCAGACATTGTGTATTAGATTCTTTGGCAGTTATGTGAGGTTAGCAGGTGGAGAGCCATGTTAGGCATCAAGAGAGATGAGCTAATTTGTTGTGTTTCTTCTGAAGCAGAGGAAGGAAGGTTCAGACCTTAAGTTTAGTGGAAAAGTGTTCCAAATGTGAGATTCTAGAACGGGGAAGCTACTACCCCCTGCTCCCTTAAGGGTGTATGTAGGGACCTTAAAGAGCATAGGGTTCAAGTAGGTCGATCTGAATTGTTTTTAGAGAATTTGTCCACTAGATACTTAGGGGGCAGAGTGAGCAAAAAATGTATGAATAAGGGTTAGTGACTTAAAGGTAATTCTGTCTTTCACAGCTAACCATTTAGTATTACATCTTTCTACTTATGGGGAAAGAATAAGCATCTGAGGGGAGCGAGCGTCGACAGAGAGATAAATGGCACGAGAAGAGAGAGATAGAGCATGCAGAGTGCAAGGGAAGAGGGAGAAAGAGAGAGAGAGTGCTGGTATGAGTAAAAGGAAAGAGAAAAGGGAAGAAGAGAGAGGTAGCAAGCTTGGCAGGGGAGAGAGCAAGGAAAGAGAAGTAAACTAGGCATGTGGTCATGTTGCCTGTCTCCAAAGCTACGTGAACCATTTTTCGGGTGGCAATGCACAGTACTGCCATAGTAAGAACATGGAAGTTGGCCTGGATTCGTGGTCTTAAGAAATGAGCCACAAGCAAGGTCCTGATAGTGAACAACGACAACTAGCACGACGTCAATGTAATTTCATGTATGCAAGCCAGCTAATAATGTATAAGCTATATATGCTTATTACTGAAAGTATTCCCCTTTCAAACTCTGTTCAGTGATTACATTGTGCACTAGGAACTACTAAAATCCAATCAATGCAATGATTGTACTTTCAGTTATAGGTAATCAGTTGGGACTTGGGAATCAGTGTTAATTGACTTCTATTTAGCTCAGTGTTTCTGCTCATTGTACAGAAGCATTGATCACACTTGAACCATGGGTATTAGTTAACACCGGGTCCATCAGGGCTTGGAAGGGAGGTCCATGGTAAGGCCATTTTACACATTATATTTACCATAGTGCTTTACGTTTTGCATGGCAACATGGCCTTGTGCACTATGTGCGTCTCCACTGAGATTGTACTCAGGGTTTTAATATGGCACTTTACACTTTAGATTGTTACAATGGAGATTTTCATTCTGGGCTCAATTTTCTAGTGCTTTAGTCACACAGGATTTAAGTGTGTAATCTTTGTGGGGTCGGGGCAGCAGAACCACCACATTTGTCTCATCTCGTAGCGACTGATATTGTTACCCATGCCATTTAAAAAAAGAAATGTATTGGCATATTAGTTTAATACAAAGCATTTGCAAAAAGAAGAAGAATTCTTCCTGATTTCAAAAAAGCTCCTTAAAAAGTGTTCCAGTTTAGTTTAATACCCCCACTAATCCACCACAGTCCAATAAGTCAAAACATTCCCTTAGAAATGTCACTGCTGCAATGGCCAGAGCAGGCTTCTCCCCTCTCAACAACAACGTCCACCGCTGCGCTGCTGATAGTGTTGCGTGACCTTCCATGAAGCGCCCGAAGTGTCTTGTCCTGATCGATGTTACAGTAGTGCATCTAGTGAACAGATGAGGTAGGTTTTCAGCCGAACCAGTGATTTAGCAGAGTCTACAGCACAGTGAGAATGCGCCTATCGCAGCTCTAGCTGAGAGGATGTCCATTGTTTTAAACAGGTTCAATATGATCTTCATGAATTGGGCCCAAAAAAAAGGGTCCTGGAACTTCTTCAGGTATTCTGATATGTTACCCCCCATCTGTTTTCTTTTGCAAGGTTATAGAAGAGTTTGTATTCATTAGCTTCGTCGTTTATCACTATGCAGTCTAGGGTCCATAGCTTCTTCTTCACCTTCCCCGGGGTGCGACATAGATCTTCCACTTAGACACCTAGCTGTCCCAAGGAGGGTCTGCAGGCTACTCTCCAGCTCGCCAAAGCACTCCCCTCTTCCTTCAGCAGCTCTGCTCTTTGAATGGCCAAAATTGGCGCTGAGTTCTCGTCCATGCATTTGCTGAAGAAGTTTAAGGTTTTCCAACCAGCTGCCGCTTTCAAGGAGCCTAAACCCAGTTCACATCAAATTACCTGAATTGGTCTGATCGTGGTAAACCCAAGACCCATTTCCAGAAGATCCTCTCCAGGAAGGCCCAGTGTTTCTTAGGGAACCGGACCAAGACCTGCTCCGTAAATCAGCCCGTGACAACCTTTGGTTTATACATCTCCAATATAGGTACAAGAGAGTACCGACAGTACCTGCGTTTCACGATTAGAGCCTGGTTAGCTAGGCTAATCACCTTCCCCTTTAAAGAGGACAAGCTGTGTGTTTCCTCCACACTGCTGGAGATATGAACCCCTAAGTACTCAAAGGAGTTCACAGTGTCAATCTCCTCGGTCTCCAAGCACCATCTGAATGGTTGCTACCTCAGGGAGATTCCCTTTTTTATTATTAGGATCTTTGTTTTCACAGTGTTGATTTGGAGATTGTTTTCCAATGCAAATTCATTCAAAGTCTTTAGTTGTCTCTGCTGTCCTATAGCTGTTTGATCTAGGAGCACTAAGTCATCTGCGTACAGTAGGCGGGGCACCTTTACTCCAGCAACTGAAGATGGAAAACATCTGTTTTTTTCCATGGATTTAGCCAGGTCTGAGATGTAAAGGTTGAAAAGGGCTGGAGCCAAAGGACACCCCTGCTTGACTCCTCTCTTGGTTGGGATGTCCTCACTTAGCCAGCCATTAGCATTTAGACGCACTCTGATCTTAGTGTGGGTATAGAGGGACCTTAACTGTGCCCCAAGGTCTTCCGGGCATCCCAGGCAGCCAGTTTATTCCATAAGCGCTGCCTATTTATGCCATCAA
Organism: Ambystoma mexicanum; assembly: GCF_040938575.1. Taxonomy (NCBI): domain Eukaryota; kingdom Metazoa; phylum Chordata; class Amphibia; order Caudata; family Ambystomatidae; genus Ambystoma; species Ambystoma mexicanum. Next base: position 623,999,664 of record NC_090939.1, on the reverse strand, counting down.
AGGCCTTTTTGAAGTCCACAAAGGCCAGGCAAATTTTATCGCTCACGCTAAGAGTTTTATCCTTCAAAATTGAGCATGAAGATCGGGGGAGCAGTCCCCAAGCCCTTGACGGTTCCACCTTCTCTACTTGACCACTTGTTCAGCCTCTTTAAGAGTAGGGCTGCATAGACTTTTCCCAGAACGTCCAGGAGGGCAATAGGGCAATAGCTGTCAGGATGCTGTATATTGCCACGCTCTTCAGGATCAGTTCCAGTATTGTGGCTCATTCTTCTGGGTTTTCCTTCAAGATTGAATTAGGTTGGTGAGATCTTTCTGGTCAAAGGCTGGGCTCCAGGGGCTGAATACTGACCCTTGGGCAATCTCTTCAGGAGAGTGGGTGACATATAGGGACCTGAAAAAGTCAGTCCAAGCAGCCTCCACCACTCCATTTATTGGGTATGTCTAAAGTCCTGGGTCGACTGATTAACAAGGCCCCAAGTTTCAGCTGTGTTCTCATTGCTGATAGCTTTCAGCATCCTCTCCGTATCCTGCAGAATGATGGTACTTTTGTATCATAGGAGCCAGTTTCTGTAGTTGTTTCTAATCTTTTTTGCGTCCTGTTTCCAGTTGAACAGGCTGGCTCTCTTGATAATCTGGACTGCCCTTTCAAATTCTCATTTTTTTTAAGTCTACCTGCTGGTTGTAGGGATGGAGGTGCTCTCAAGGCGCTTTCGGGTTTGCACCGATTTTAACCAGAAATGGTTCCAAGGTTGGGACATAGTCGACAACACCCGTTGGATTTGAAGAGTCCATCTCCCTCAGTTTGCCATAGAAGACAGCGGTTGCGTGTTCGACATCTTCTTTTGTCATTCTTAGGCAACACCTATTGTTTGCTGTCTCTAGATTGGAGGTCATTATTTGTGAGTGCATCACTACCTGAGTGGCCCACGTAATTTATAGTATGTTGTGATCACTGCAACTAGCAGCAAGTACTTCTAGGGTGTGCATGGTGTCTATCAGATCCCTGGATACAAAAATATAATCGATGACTAATGTTTGCGAGCCCCGTTTCCAGGTATGATGGCAGCGCCTGGTGGTTTCAAAGTGACCATTTTGAATCTGGAGTTCCCTGCTTTCCATTAAGGCCAGCCAGCAGATTCCTCTTTGAGTGTGCATGCTGCGTGGATTCAGGTCTCCATGGATCGCTTTCCCATTACTGTTAACACAAGACAAGTTCAGATCTCCACAAAAAATTATTCAGCGTTCTTCCTGGCTGTAGGTCTCGTCAACTGCCTGGCCTACTTCATCAAGCATTTCTTTTGCACCAGTTCTTAGCGGGTTCCAATAGGTGTTTATAATTACCAGGTTTTTAGACCTCTCTTTTTTTGAGTTCAGGCATCCTCCCCTATTCAGCAAAGTAGTTTGCTGAATGAAAGGGCCCCTTGTGATGTGAAACCTCACTTCAAATCCCTTCCCGCTCCTAATTGGGGTCAATAGGCCAGCTTGAGGGTGGCCTCCCATGTCCATCATAGCTGGATTTAAGAGCGCAGTACACCCGTCCAAAACTGGGCATTCTCTTAGCCAGGCATACAAAATCCAGGTCACCCCATTTATGGTCCCCTCCAGAGAACAGGTGGGAAAACCCCTGTCTGTTCTATGAAGTCAACAAAAGGGTCTTCTCTCCTTTCCCTTGGGGTTTCAGCTAGTAATTTTCCTCATTTAGTTGGTCTGTCGTCAGCCGTGCCCAAGATTCATCCTCTGGTAGCTCTGATGGTTTTTGATTTTTCAAGACACAAAATCGGTCCTCAGTAGTGCGTCCTTGATGTTTTATTGTTCACAGAAGGTTTATCCTTAAGTGATTCTGAGGCAGACCCTCACTGGACGAGGAGTCAAAGGCGTTTTTGGACTGTATCACTCCTTTTGGCCCTCGAGGTCGCCTTTTTGGGGCAATATCCCTAGTGGTGCATATAACAGAGCTTCTGGACCCAGGATTCTCATGCAGAGGGCACTTTACTGATGATCAATCGATATCTGTGGTTCCCCAATCACTCAGATATGTAAGGTCAAATCCCATGAGCAAAAAGCTTGGTGCACCAGAGAGCATCAAGATCTTTATCACAGTAGAGCAAAGATGAAGATACACCAGGGCCATGCTCTCTTCCTGTATAAACTCCACACTGGCAAGGTCATCTGTGTAGATTTGTCAGAGTGCAAGGATGCAGTGGCATTGCCTCAACCCGTTAAATCTGTTTAGGATAAGTTCCATTCCTTTGTCCACGACCCCCTCTAGTGTAAGGGTTCTCGTGTGAATTCTGTTTGCAGTGTTGATCTTCTTGGTTTCAGGAGAACCTGATTTACTGTATCTGATGAGGAGGAGTTTTTCTTTCTATTGACCACACAGTCCATCAAGGTGTGGATGTACAGCCTAAAATTAGTGATGGCGCCGGACTGTTTAATTCTTTACCAGTGGGGCATGGTTGGTCATCATTACGCTGAAATCTTCTAGACTTTTTGACGGTGGGCCCTCCTGGACTGAAATAAGGGCTGAGTTCCTTCCCCGGCATGAGCATACCTTAGCGTCCCTTTTCTCCTGCTCTAAGGCTTTTGCCACCGCTATCTCCCTTTTTTTGGCTAGGGATAGAAAAGGTTTCGACGAGTCCACAGGACTGGTATCCACTGCCCTTTGGCTGTCATCCAGGGACCCTTAGTACATGAAAATGCCCTCTGCGGCATAGCTCAGGGTATCCCCTTTGACCTCCTCCCAGTAGGTGGATAGGTTTAGGAGTATTTCTAGGCCCTCAGGGTCTGGAGTGTCCTCTCCCTTGCTCAGAGTTGAATCCTCAGCCACATTTAGATCTACATTCCTCTGGGCTGTCGTTTTGTTGCTGGTATTTTCTTGCACCAGTCTCCCCAGTTGCGGGAAAAAAGAACTTTGTCACAAAGTTTCGGGAGTCCTTTGATTTGACCATTGGGATTTGGGTTCGGGGGTTGTGTGGGGTCGGCCTCTGTGGATTTCTCTTTCATTTCCTGGCAAAGAACGGTAATGTTTTCGTTGATCTGCCCTCTGTATTTGGTTTTAGAGCTGTAACTGCTACATTAAAGTTTGCCAGCCCATCACACACTGGTGTTCTAAGAGTGCCCCCCTTCATGGGCAGCATATCCATTGTGGCTTCCGTCATAGGTGTGCAAGTCATGACATTTAAGGAGTAATGTGCATGCTTGTTTGCCCAAAACCCGTAATTGCCATGTAGAGATTTAAAGTGCATGCATAATGATTTATTGAGCTACCTGCTAATTATGACTTTGTCCGTGGTGCTCAATTAATGCAATGCAATAATCGAAGGAAACCACCTGTACTTCCACTGATCCCAAAGCCTGTTTTCCTCACTCCTGACTACTAGGGCATTTTTCAACATTCCATTCATTGAAATCATAGTACAAGAGCTAATAGAAGGGGTTCATCAAAAACAACCATTTGCAACACAATCACCCTGTGAACGAAGATTCTAAAAAACTCCTTACAATGAGGTATGGTCGCTGTCGCCAAACATTTTCATATTGGATGATGGCCCTATTCCCTATTGACAAGACTTGCTGTCTCGTTGAGTGCTAGATTTTTTTTCCCCCACCTTCTATATGACTAATAGGAAACTAAGTGCACCTCTCCCCTCTGTCCACAGTGTGGCACTAGACAGACACCATGATGATTAATGGGGAAGAGTTGGAGTTCATGTACACATCCGGTTTCATCGAAAGAGTGATGGTTGTAAAGTAGTTATAGTGTTCACCTATGTTGGCAAGAAGACTGAGAAGCTGGGTTCTATGTTCATTCATCGACAGTCTTTCTTTTACATGTTCTTTTTGCCAAAAATGCCTTTTTTTGCTACAACTCAGCAAAATGTTCTTTTTTATGTTTGGGGGTTTGCCCCAATGCCTCCTCCCCTACTTACTTTACACTATTCCCTACTCCCAGCCCTTATATACCCTTACCGACCCTCGAAATATTTTTAGAAGAGTATTTACGAAACAACATTTTTTGCAGACAAAACATTGAAAAAAGAATGTTGATGAATGAACGTCGTACTGAGAAGCTGGGTTTGACTTTCACCTTCTTCATGGCCTTTTGCTGTTGTCCTTTTTTAATTAATTTACTTATAATTAGCCGCTGATAGCCCATTTAATTTCCCTTGTATTGAACTTTATTTGGTTTTAGTGGCAAAGCTCAATCCACAGACGGTGGGAACAGATACAGAATCATACCCAATTGGTCTCCCCAGTCATACCTGGTTTATGCTGTGGCCATTGTAGCGTATCTTTTTCAAAATGACTACTGAGTTTAGTTTTGCTTTTGGGTTGCTGTGGGACGAGGGCACATCATTAATATGGAAGTGTTTACCTCCTCCAGGCTGCCTGTTATAGTCTTTGGCAACTTGCAAGTTGTCTCACATGGACAATTTATATCTTGGATGAAAAATTCAGTGTCCCTTGATTAAGTCACCAGGCCTTGATGACTGTACTTAAGACAGTACTCAATGTAATCTTTTACCGCTTGTGTCCCCTCCTCCAACCATTCTAACCCATTTGAAGAACCCCATTCTGAAGACAAGCACCTATTTATTGTGCATTGCAGCTCATGAGCTACTTCTCCAGTTCGGTTGCACGATGTATACCTGTTGCACCGGGGACGCCTGAACAAATAATCCCAGCAAGGAGCTCCAAGATGAGGGGGCTTTCTGGAGGTCGTTTTTTTCATTACAGAAATCCAGCAATGGCCTATTATGCTCTGGATTTTCCTCATGTCGCCTGTCAGCCACTACTGCACCAGAGGATAATCACAGCTACAGGATAGGGGAATTCAGCATGAGTAAGTGTTGCATAGGGTGGTCAGTCAAAATCTGGAAAACAAAATCTCGAATGACAAAAAGCCCGAAACAAAAATCTCGAAAAAAAAAATATCTAATTTTTTATTTATTTATTTATATATGTTTTTGGGGTCAGGTAAGTAAAAAAAAGGGGTAAAATAAAAAAAAATGAAAAAAAGGGGGAATGGGGGGAACCCCCCCCATTTTGGAAAAAAACACATTGAAAAAAAAATTCGATATTTTTTTTTTCGAGATTTTTTGATTCGGTATTATCACTATGAACCGTTGCATAGTACTATATACTGTAGCAGGTGGAAGGAAGGTGTTGTCCCTCTGAGATTGTTTAAAGTTTCCAAACGTTTTCTGAATTGTAGAAGGTGGTGCTGAACCTACATGGCAACCATCCGCATAGCACAAGGGTTGACAACAAAAATTCTCTTTTTTTACCATTATGTTGACATTTTCCATGTATTTGGCATATATGTTACTATGTAGCAACAGTAATGTTCCTTCATGCTGGTGCCTCAATGTAGGCATCCGTTCAATAGTTGAGCTACTGCAACAAGATGATGAAAAGACCATTTCGTAGCTAAAGGTGATCCTATTGCCAGTTCATGGGGGTCCCCTCCCTCTATGCATCATTTTTGGATGGTACTTAGAACAGTGTTTATTATTTTTATCACAACCATGCCTTATTCTGACCCCTTGGCATTTCCTCCCTACTTTGGATTCTGACCAGCACAGTGTTTCACACCAGTAAAGGAAATGTGGTGACCAACATTCATATCTGGATGGAGATTGGGAAAACATTGAGGATTTTCCCTTCACAGATGAAAATAGCATCCACCTAGTATGGTTCACAAATATGGCCTAACGCAGGAAATACCATGCTCCCCACAATCTGCATGGAAGCATCCACTTAAAGTACATGTCTGGATCAGGATCCCCAAAAATGGCCCATGCACCATAATGTATTTTGAGGGCACAATGAACACAGCTTTTTGTTTAAAGAGACCACAATTATGAGGGGTTAGTTGTTGTATGCAAGGTGTCACTAAAGAGAAGAGATCCACAATGTAAGCATTGTGCAGGACAATGATCCCATGCACTCCTCTGCAGCAGTCTTTATGGTGGAACCTAGGCTCACTTGGGTCCAAACTCTGTGGACATCTCCTGACCTAAATCCTATTGAGGGGATCTGGACACAATGTAGGGGGTACCTCAAGTATGTGCAGAAGCCCACGAACAAAGCAGAACCTTTGGAAGACATTTCAAAGTCTGGTGCTAGTTTATAATCCCATACGCCTGCCCAAGGAACATAAAGAACATTATGAAGGAAAGTCAATTGGTTATTGAGTGTTATGGGGCAGCAACCATTATGTGAATGCCCGGTTTGGCACTGCCGAAAATACCAGTACCATCATGTTATAGTACATTACTGCAGCTATTATTATATTATGCCCCAGTCTAACAAACAAAAAATGTTTAAGTACATACCACTAAATAACTCTTGGCAACGTTTTCTTTTAAGGAAACAGGGACAAGTGCAGCACAGTATGGTGACACGTATGCAGTCCTTGGCCTACTGTACAGATGAACTGAAGGAGCGGAAGACACAATAAGAGATGGCATGGGGGAAAGGTTGAACATTTCTAGTGGAACATAAACTGGTCTAGGATACTATGAGGGGTCAGTTGGGATTGGAGGGCAATGTGACCATGGGGGCCATGGGTTCTGCCTTTGTATCTGCAAGAAATAATTAATGGTATTCTTACACAGCTGGTTAGTTTACCCTTGAACGTTGTGTATCCAATGGTGAAGATGGTGGTGATAAGAAGAGGAAGGGACCTGCTTTATTGTGTGATCTATCAAACTTCACTTACTTGCACAACTGCGCATACTGCTTAAAAGTGACCACATGTCTGAACAGTATGCTGAGAATATCGCACAAACAGTGCTTACATGATTACTAATGACTTGCTCATTGTCTGCTGAAATGGTTTTTAGTGTGTAATTGGGAAATGGTGTACCAACACTCAGGATGAACAAACAGAGTGGCACTGAGGGTCCTGCGGCACATGTGGTAATAAATAGTGAAGCAGTAGATGTTGTTGGTGCCGAATGGCTGTTAATTGGCCAAGGAGTTGGTGGGACATGAGTGAAGATACGGTCAGGCAGACACAGTGTTGTTGGGCATGATGTTAGACATGCTACAGAAACCACACCAACCTCACAATCCTGTTGCTCCTCAACAAAATCAAACTCAAAGTTAGGAGTAGGCATGCAGGATAGCAAATAGGCAATGCAATGAGGTGGAAGGCAGTGGTGTGAAAGGACTGCCGATGGGGCAAGTAGGCAGCGGAACCTGCTTGGCTGTGGTTGAGGAGAAGGTGAGGGCTAATATTGGTGCTGGCAGGAATAGCGTCTGGCCTGGTATAGTCCCCACTCCAACATCAGCCTTCTGATGTTCCTCAATGAACTGGAGCACAAAGGTGGGTGGAGGCTCACCCTTGGTCTCCTGTTGACTCTAATAATGCGATGGTGAAAAAGCTTCCTCTGATCTGACAGCATTGAAAATATCCTCCACATACTGAGTTGGGAACTGGACCAACAACTGCACAACTTTGGTCCACTCAGGGATTCTGGTTCCTCAGTTGCCGAACTGTTGGTCTTTTGTAAGAAAAGAAAACATACTTTAAGCATACTATTAGATAAAGACAAACATATAAACATATATAATGTTATACAGAGAGAGAGAGAGAGAGAGAGAGAGAGAGATAATACCATAGAGAGACAGACTGATAGAGAAAGGCATCTGTACATTATAGTGCAGCGGTCACCACTATCTTTAAGGTGAATGACATGAGCCATAGAAAATCCAGAAAATCCAGAAAATTATTTTGCTAATACCTTTTAACTTGCATGACATATTTGGCTAACATTTTCCAAACAAAAAGTTTGTCATGGGCCACCCCCAGACTGGAAATTATGGAACTGATTTTTAAAAAAATGGAAGTTATCAATAAAGCAAAAAAAGCAGTTTTTGGCTTACTCCCATTCATTTTTCCTTAGGGAAAAAGTCAACATTTTATCAAGTCGAATCGTAAAAACAGCTGGAGGGAATTGGACCAAATAAAAAACAACTTGGACATGTAGTGTTGACTTAAATTCCGGAACAGATTTGTTTTTTTTTCTGTTCAGTAGTTTTTACAATATGTGAGAGGGAAGGGGGTGTCCTCTTCTCCCAAAGATATAGCTATATCTCCCATGGTGCTTTGCAGCAGAGAGACTTTTCAGTAATGAAAATGCACCATTTTATTTACTCGATGTAAGAGTTAACTGCGGAAATATCGTGGGAATGTGAAAACAAAAAGTGCAAAAAAAGCTATTAAGAGGAGGAAAATGGTTGAAATCGCATCAGGCTAGAGGTGTGTAGGGGGAAAGGGGACATCATGTGAAGTTGGGGAGCTAGCGGTGGTCTGGAGAGCCAGTTATAGTTCAGACGTTTTTGCATTATCTGGGTAATACCAGGGTAATCTCATGAGATTACTGCGATAATAATGCAGGACACGCTCGGAAACTAAAATGTGTCACACCAAGTAAAGAGAGAAAGGGGGTAAAGACGGGGGGTCAGGGAGGCAACAATCAATTGAGGTTGGTGTGGGGACCTAGGGAAAAGGAAGGAGACATATGCGGAGCACCTCTGACGACTTTTGAATTTTCGAGTGTCATTGTGCTAATTAGTGCAAGATTACTGCAGTTATTATTGTGGATTTATCGGGGGAATGAACACTGAGGAAAATAAAATAATGGGGGGACATATGTTGTGATTACATCTACTAGGCCGGGGAAATGTGTTGTTGTTCCAGTGGGCCTGGTCAGTGGGCCCCAAAGAAACCTATTGGTTCATTATGTGCAGTGGCCACGGCCAAAGACCATGGTCACTGGCCATGAAAGAAAACGAATGTATTAAGATATATAGTGGGCACGGACAAAGATTGTGCTCGCTAGCCAGGGCCGATGGCCATGGATAGTGGACCCCAAGGAAACCTATAGATGGAACATGTAAAGGGTTCAACGCTGAAGCCCAGGGTTAGTGGCCCTTGAGTAAACTATGGTATAACAAAACTCTTGAAAGTCATTGAAAAAAATGTAGTTAAGAAATAGTTAAGATGATCGGATTTAATGCAACAAAACTCTTGAAATTCAGCAGATGTGGGAAGTGATGATCATCTTCACTCAGCATCCCCGCTGTTGCAAAGCCCATGACCACATACATAACAGATGGGATTCATTATGACAAACAAAATCATAGGGCGGCAAGATAGCTCAGTGGGTTCAGCCCTTGTGGTGGCAATCTGTGTGTGATCTGCAGGGCATAGGTTTGAATCCCGGGAAGGTCATCTCAACCTTTTATCCTTCCAAGGTCGTGAATGAGTATCAACTCTGGTTGAATTATATTGTATGTATATGTGTTCAACCTAAAGTAGTTAGGCATAAGCACTATATAAATACCACATAATTAGATCCTAGGGTCATCAACAGAGTTAAGATGATCATCATTTCCCACAACCACTGAATTTCAAGGATTTGGTTACGTTAAATCTGATCACCTTAACTGTCCTTTAACAAACATTTTTCCAATGAATATATATAAAAAATATTGTAAAAATTGTAAAACAATTAAATCAAAAAAAAAAAAAAAAAAAAAAATATATATATATATATATATATATATATATATATTCAATCAACAAACTTTGTTAAAGGGACTTTATGGTTACAAGTAAAACCGAAAAAACCTCAGAAATTCACCAGTTATGGTACGCTAAGCAACCATAACCCGCGCCACCAAAGTGCACTTGCTAAGACTAGCAAGAAGTTCAAGAACTTTAATGAATTTCCCGAACAATTGTTTTGGTGGAGAATCAATGTCTCTACGGCATAATAGAGATGCTTTTTGTACACTAACCCAGAAAGTATGAGAGTAATTGTGATATGTGAATTAGTCAACCATAGTGTGTTATAGGTTTTTTAATATGAAATGTCAAAAACATAGGAAACTCGATGTGAAATAAATAAAAGTATTGTTTCCTTTTTTGAAAACATGAAGGTTTAAGTCTGGTCACTGCTAGTTGAGATTAGTGTCAATTTCAAGCAGCTGGTTTTGGTCTAACAAAATTCGTTTTTGAAATACAGGAGAAGAAGGTAGTCTGTGATTTTTATTGAATACATTATACTTACCCTTTATATCACAGACCCCCGATTACAAAAAATATGTGGGCATGACCTGCTGTATTAATGCATCGGTGATGTCATCAATGATAGTTATGTCATCTTTGATGTCCTGGGTGTTAGTCTTAGCAGTGTACGGTGGTGGCATGAGTTATCCTTGCTGACCTTACCATAACTAGAGAATTTCTGAGGCTTTTCGGTTTTACTTGTAACCATAACGTCCTTTTAACAAAGTTTGTTCAGTGAATTTCCTAGGTTTTTATTAGTGCAACTTAACCATAACGTCCCTTTAACAAAGTGTTTTCAGTGAATTGCACACGTTTTTTATCAGTGCATGCTAATTTCCCCCAACTCACTAATATCATGCTTACTCCAATATTGCAACATTTCTGTTCAATTAACAGTTCCACCTTAAACCCCTGCCATTTCCCACCTTCTAGCATAATTTATAACACTTCTGTACACTTTTTGCAACTTTTTCACCATTTTCTTTTGCCATTGTCAACGTCCACGAACATCTAACGTCATCGCAGACTTTCCGGACAGTGTCACATGACTATGATGATGTGTTCGCGAACGCATCCACACTCCACAGATTGGGTCTGTGCTTCGCGGTAGGTTCAAGGTTCAAGCTCAAAATGTACTGTTGCACAGATCCTACAGCTATTCTTACTCATTATTCATTAAAGATCTAATACATTGGAAGAATATTAGGAAAACAGCAATTTGTCTTCAAAATGGCATCAGCTGTTGCCATCCCTCCTCCCCAAGAGCCCCCACCACCAGCTGAAGGACCTAGACAACAATAAGCACACAGTACTTCCTAAGACAATGAAGAGAACTAAGTAGATGAGGTAGAGGAAGTGCCTACCTCTAACACCAAGAGAGAATCATGGGTGTGGCAGTTCTTTACCACTGTTGGTAATGTACCAAAGGCTAAAGCTACTTAAGTAAAATGCGCTGAGTGCAACGTTGTACTCAGTCACGGACTACCTGGACAGTACTCCTATGGCACCACCTCCATGCACTGCCACACCCAATCCAACCACCACAATGCTCTCAGAAAAGTTGTTCCTTTCTTAGCAAGTAGTAGGCTGTCTTCCTCCACCTCATGTTCCTCAACCAATACTGTAACCACACAGCCTACTTATGTGGGACACACAATCCCACCAGCTACCTTGCAAGCAATAAAAGAGGCTGTTGATCCATATCTTTCAAAGAAAACAGTCCTCTATATATACTACAACACACCGCACTGCAGGGGGGAGCAATTTCAAAGTGCTTTTGAAACTAATCAATGAGCATGAGAAACACTGCCCCCTACCTTAGATGTAGCACACGCGCAATATCTTCCCCTGTTGGTGCCTCTTCCCTCATTTCCGTCCCCAACGGACTTTCTAACATCTCCTGCAAAAAAAAACTAAAATAAAAGACAACAAGAAAAGGTTCCTTTAGCTACCACCTTTCACAGTTAAAAAATAGAACCAAAAAAAACCTTACAGACTCCATCTACTTTACATTTCTCAATAAAGTACATAGACTCAATAAGATTTTCCAACATTTCCATTACCATTTTGTCTTATGCTAATGGGAATAATGTGGCATTCATCCCCCATTCCAGGTCCTGCAACGGCGGATAATGGCCTGGCAGTCCAAGTTATCGGCCTAAGCGAAGCGAGGGCGGGTTACGAGGGCTCTGAACCGTTATCCCCCATCCAGCCCCTGCGATGGGGGATGAAGGCCATTAGCACCCCGGGTTGCCAAAGCGGTAACCAGAGGTGCTAAAAAAAAAGGATTTTCCTTTCTATAGCTAGATGTGTGCGGTGTCCCACTGTAGGAAGGAAATCCATTTCCAAGATGGCCACCATTGAAAGGGAAGGCGGGACTCCATACAGAGCCCCTCTTCCCTTTACATGGCGGCCTGCAGAAGGTGAAGAGAGAACCCCATGACCATATTAAGCTTCCACACACCAACTGCCACTTAACAATCTTTTACAAACCTTTTCCATCTATATTTCCCTTACTTATCCCAAAAGAATGTACACAATGCTCCTATACATGCACATATGCATTGTTCAGTGAGAGAAGTGCATAAATAGAAGGGGCAGTATGGATGGGCAAGTGCTCAGGAGAACCCAGGAGAGAAATGCCAATGTATGCCACGGTGGGATCCCACTGGGTAACTATTGGAGCAGAGGAGTCCCAAGGGTGGGATGCATCTGAACCGTAACATCCCGTTTAAAAAAAAAGTTTTTTTCTGTCAATTTAATAGATTTTTATAAGGGAAAATGTTTCATGGTGTAACATCATTTTATATAAGTTATTAATAATTCCTCTTTTCACCCATATGAAAGAACTATAAAGCTCCTTTACGAAACATATTTTTTGCCACAGGGACTTATATCTTTTGTTATCAGCAGTGCATGCTGGGGATGGAAATCATTGTTAAATTGCCTACGGCATAAGGCTCCACCAAGACCCCAGCCAAACCAAACCACCCCTATTATTCACTGCATCACCCTGCATCCTAGTTCAGTGTCCACTATACCATAGTAATGTAAGCCATGGCCAGTCTCCAAATCCATGGGACATAGGCTTCGGTCATGCCGCATTCCCCAATAAGCAAATCAGAGTACACACTTACATTTGGTGAGTGCCAGGCCCACTACCCTGACACCAAATGTATATTACCAGGTTTTCTACTTACATTCTCACACTTTAAAAAAAAATACTAAACATGTTTCCAAAAACATGCCTGCCGGTCCTTGCTCATGCTCGTCACGCTAGTTTGTTGTAATCTAGCCTACCACTTCAGGCTGTAATCACAAGCAGAACATGTTTTCCCATTCAGAAATGGAGAGGGGAGGTCGGAGGAGATCAGAGCATCAAGAATGTGCCCAGCGGAGTAAGTCAGGCTGGAGGGAAGAATAGAGAGAGATTCACAGAGGTCACAGAAGAGATCCGTGGCAGGACAGGAGGAATCCAGGTGGATGTTGAAGTCTCCAAGGAGGAGGACTTCAGTAGTTGCGGCCAGGAGGGAGAAAGAAAGGTCCACCCACTCGGAGAGGAAGGAGGTGATCAGACCAGGTGGCCAGTAGATAGTAGCCACAGTGAGTGAATGGCCAAGAGAGAGAGAGAGAGCCTAAAAAACAGGCATTCAAAGGAGAAGTAGACCTGCATAGGGATGATTGAGGCAGGGATCCACTCTGGGAAGATCAGGGCTACACCCCCACTGGAACAGTTGGGTCTGGGTGTAGAGAGGATCTTTTAGCCATCAGGAAGAATAGTGTCAAAGCTCGTGACAGAGCTGGCCCCAAACTAAGTGTTGTGAGACCAAGGACGTCAAGGTTGAGTTCTTTCAGGAGACGGCAGATGTCAGAGGAGTGTTTAACAGCTGAGCAAGAGTTAGGAGTGGCGAGGTGGAGAAGGTTGCCATCCTTAAAAGACTTCCACGGAGGGGTACAAATCAGAGGTGCTCCCTGTGGAGGTGTAGAAGGAGCCTGAGGGAGGGCGGAGGAAGTAGGAGGAGAGGGCAAGGTAGCTGAGGAGGAGGAAGTGTGTGACAAGGTAGTGGCAGAGGGAGGAGGCAGAGGAGCTGAAGAAGGTAGAGAGGGTATAGCATAGAGGAGAGGAAATAGATAAGGCATGGGAAGTACTGATCAAAGAGGAGGAGGTTGGCCTCAGGGCCTTGGACCAGGAAAGTGCCATTGCGGTAAACATTGATAATGACCTTAGAGGAAAGGAAAGAAGCCAAGAGGGCCTCCCACTGGGTGCCACCATTAATGGGAGAGGAAGAGAACGGAGAGAGCACAGAGACTATATGAGGTGTCCATAAGTCAGGCGAAGGAACGACAAAGAGGATGTTGGTGAGGGTCTGTCTGGAGGAAGCACTGGTGTAGGTATCAGCAAGAGAGAGGCCTGGGTTGGAGACCAGGATATCCCTTTCAAACTTCTTCCTGCCTGAGAAGCAGTGGGAGAAGATAGGAAAGATGGAGAGCACTGTGGAAGAAGTGGGGGAGGGAAGAGGGGAGAGGGTCGATGGGGAATGAAGGAAGAAAGGATGGATGACTAAGCGAGAACCAGAGGGAGGGGTGCAAGCGGGAGAGAAGGAGCGAAGAAAAGGAATAGCAGGGTAGATAAAAACACAATACAGTCACTGGGCACAGCTAGATTTAAAAATCCTCAGGGCAGATGAAAACACAGTATAGCCACTGGGCACTGCTAGATTTAAAGATCCTCACAACAGATGAAAACACAGTACAGCCACTGGGCACAGCCACTGGGCACAGCTAGATTAAAAAATCCTCAGAGCAGATGAAAACCCATCACAGCCCCTGGGCACAGCTAGATTTAAAAATCCTCAGTGCAGATGAAAACACAGTACAGCCACTGGGCACAGCTAGATTTTAAAATCCTCAGGGCAGAAGAAAACACAGTGCAGCCACTGGGCACAACACGATTTTAAAATCCTCAGGGCAGATGAAAACACAGTACATCCACTGTGCACAGCTAGTTTTAAAAATCCTCAGGGCAGATGAAAACACAGTACAGCCACTGGGCACAGATTTAAAAGTACTCAGGGCAGAATAAAACACAGTACAGCAAGCATGAAATAATGCGAGAATGGAAGTCCAGGTGAGAAAGAGGGAGGGTTGGAAAGTCAGAGTCAAAAGAGGAGGAAGTAGCGATTAGTACTGGCACTAACCCAAAGGAAGAGCAGTGACTTGATTTCGGCAATGCCACATCAGGCCATCATGCGATCATATTTGGGTGGAAGATCAGTCCCCCCTGGACGGTCCAGGCAGCAGACATGGAGCAGACAGGGCCTTAGAGGTGGGCCTTTGATGGTGGCACCGCCTCTTGCCTCCTAGTGTGCCTGATAGGCTAAAGAAGGAAGACACAGCCAAAGGCCAGGGCTCCTTCAGGAGGTGGTGGAACAGACATCTTGAAAAGGAGCAAAACAAAGGATGCAACTGGCAATTCAAGGCAAAGGAAAGTTTAGGCCAACGGTGTCAGCAAGATGGAAAATCTGCTGTAAGCAGTTTACACTGATTGGGCATTCAGATTGTAGATGCAGAGATTTGCACACTTTGTGTGCGCACACACAAAAATAATACAGGAAGCAGAATAATTATCTGCGATACAACCTTAATGCCAATGAGCAAAACAACACAGATTTGGCACTTTTCTTCCATGGCCCGATGGCCTTAGATTGAAAATAATCGTCTCAATGCGAGGGGAGGAGGCAGGGGGCCTGGTAGGAGGATGCTACTATGCAGCTTTCCGTGAGAGTGAAGGAGGGACAGACCTCCCCCGGCCTAAAGGTAGGCCTTTGATGGTGGTGCTGGATCCCACCTCCCGGTGTGCCCGATAGGCTAAAGAAGGAGGGCCAGGACACAGCCAAAGGACAGGGCTCCTTGAGGAGGTGGTGCAGTGGCCATCTTGAAAAGGAGCAAACCCAAGGATGCAGCCGGCGATTCAAGGCAAAAGAAAGTTTAAGCCAACAGTGTCAGCAGGATGGAAGATCTGCTGGAAGCAGTTTACACTGATTGGGCATTCAGATTGTAGATGCAGAAATTCGCACACTTTTTGCACGCGCACACAAAAATAATACAGGAAGCAGAATAATTATCTGCGATACAGCCTTAATGCCAATAAGCAACAAAAAAACAGATTTGGTGCTTTTCTTCTGTGGCCGGATGGCCTTACCTTGGAAATAATCCTCTCGATGCGAGGGGAGGAGGCAGGGGGCCTGGTAGGAGCATACTTGAGGACGTCTCAACAGCTGTATAAGCATTAGTAACTACACTGGTAAATATGGGCGCTGTGTCTTTGTCAGACCCAGGTTAGTACTGAGTAGAATAATATAGGAGAATAGACCTTAAGAGGGGAATCACAGCAGCTGAATCAGGCTCAGGCCAGGTATCGAGAATACAACAAAAATTCAGTGTGCAGTCCACACCCTCACGTACAACTTGATCCCCTTTCATCTGTTGTAGCATCAAGTCAGATATTTAAGGCTCCTATAACATCACAGAATGATATGCCCGGGACAGATATAAAGTATCTGCCCTCCTTTGAGCTTTAGGCAGTGGATTCGGATTCTAGAATTTCTGAGTCATATATGGCCTTGGATAATCTGCAACATTTCAACTAGCAGAAAGGTGCTAAACCCAAATTGCGACAGAATAAATCTCAACATCCGACTGCAACATCTGCTTGGGATTCCTTAAAGAGATTAAATATCCAACAGTAAGATTTTTGTATGAAACACACCTGTTGGTGATCATGAGAAAAGGAAGGAACGATTAAGGGGGTAATTCATAGAATTCAGCGCACAAGTGGCGCATGCGGCTGGCGCACAGTGTGCGCGTGCGAATCCCTGCGCCAGCCGCGTGCGCCAAAATCCATTTCCGCGCACAGCGTATTCATGGATTCCAGCCACCAAAACCAGCCATGGCGCACAGTGGCACAGCAACCCTGCAGCAGCGCCAGTTACGCCCCCAAGAACGCCTCTCGCGCAGGGAAAAGCCATCAACATACCCAATCCAGCGCAAAGGGCTGCGCTAACCCTGTACCAGCACAGCAAGCGGGCTACGTGTATCACTGGGGTGCGCGGGAAGGACCTCACGCGATTGGCCCCGTGCGAGCAGGGTACGGGTATTTGAGGGGTGCGCGGGAAGTTCCACACGCGATTCCATCAGGGTACGTGTATTTCGGGGTGAGCGTGAAGTTCCACACGCGATATCAGCAGGGTACGTGTATTTCAGGGTGCAGGGGAAGTTACACACGCGATTTCCGCAGGGTACGTGTATTTCAGGGGTGCACGTGAAGTTCCACACGCGATGTCAGCAGGGTACGTGTATTTCAGGGTGCAGGGGAAGTTACACACGCGATTCCAGCAGGGTACGTGTATTTCAGGGGTGCGCGGGAATTTCCACACGCGATTGGGCCCGTGCGAGCAGGGTACGCGTATCTCAGGGGTGTGCGGGAAGTTCCACACGCGATTCCATCAGGGTACGTGTATTTCGGGGTGCGCGTGAAGTTCCACACGCGATATCAGCAGGGTACGTGTATTTCAGGGTGCAGGGGAAGTTACACACGCGATTTCGGCAGGGTACGTGTATTTCAGGGGTGTACGTGAAGTTCCACACGCGATATCAGCAGGGTACGTGTATTTCAGGGTGCAGGGGAAGTTACACACGCGATTCCAGCAGGGTACGTGTATTTCAGGGGTGCACGTGAAGTTCCACACGCAATATCAGCAGGGTACGTGTATTTCAGGGTGCAGGGGAAGTTACACATGCGATTCCAGCAGGGTACGTGTATTTCAGGGGTGCGCGGGAATTTCCACACGCGATTGGGCCCGTGCGAGCAGGGTAAGCGTATCTCAGGGGTGCGCAGGAAGTTCCACACGCGATTCCATCAGGGTACGTGTATTTCGGGGTGCGCGTGAAGTTCCACACGCAATATCAGCAGGGTACGTGTATTTCAGGGTGCAGGGGAAGTTACACACGCGATTTCCGCAGGGTACGTGTATTTCAGGGGTGCACGTGAAGTTCCACACGCGATATCAGCAGGGTACGTGTATTTCAGGGTGCAGGGGAAGTTACACACGCGATTCCAGCAGGGTACGTGTATTTCAGGGGTGCGCGGGAATTTCCACATGCGATTGGGCCCGTGCGAGCAGGGTACGCGTATCTCAGGGGTGCGCGGGAAGTTCCACATGCGATTCCATCAGGGTACGTGTATTACGGGGTGCGGGGGAAGTTTCACACGCGATGTCAGCAGGGTACGTGTATTTCAGGGTGCAGGGGAAGTTACACACGCGATTCCAGCAGGGTACGTGTATTTCAGGGGTGCGCAGGAATTTCCACACGCGATTGGGCCCGTGCGAGCAGGGTACGCGTATCTCAGGGGTGCGCGGGAAGTTCCACACGCGATTCCATCAGGGTACGTGTATTTCGGGGTGCGCGTGAAGTTCCACACGCGATATCAGCAGGGTACGTGTATTTCAGGGTGCAGGGGAAGTTACACACGCGATTTCGGCAGGGTACGTGTATTTCAGGGGTGCACGTGAAGTTCCACACGCGATATCAGCAGGGTACGTGTATTTCAGGGTGCAGGGGAAGTTACACACGCGATTCCAGCAGGGTACGTGTATTTCAGGGGTGCACGTGAAGTTCCACACGCGATATCAGCAGGGTACGTGTATTTCAGGGTGCAGGGGAAGTTACACATGCGATTCCAGCAGGGTACGTGTATTTCAGGGGTGCGCGGGAATTTCCACACGCGATTGGGCCCGTGCGAGCAGGGTAAGCGTATCTCAGGGGTGCGCAGGAAGTTCCACACGCGATTCCATCAGGGTATGTGTATTTCGGGGTGCGCGTGAAGTTCCACACGCGATATCAGCAGGGTACGTGTATTTCAGGGTGCAGGGGAAGTTACACACGCGATTTCCGCAGGGTACGTGTATTTCAGGGGTGCACGTGAAGTTCCACACGCGATATCAGCAGGGTACGTGTATTTCAGGGTGCAGGGGAAGTTACACACGCGATTCCAGCAGGGTACGTGTATTTCAGGGGTGCGCGGGAATTTCCACATGCGATTGGGCCCGTGCGAGCAGGGTACGCGTATCTCAGGGGTGCGCGGGAAGTTCCACATGCGATTCCATCAGGGTACGTGTATTACGGGGTGCGGGGGAAGTTTCACACGCGATGTCAGCAGGGTACGTGTATTTCAGGGTGCAGGGGAAGTTACACACGCGATTCCAGCAGGGTACGTGTATTTCAGGGGTGCGCGGGAATTTCCACACGCGATTGGGCCCGTGCGAGCAGGGTACGCGTATCTCAGGGGTGCGCGGGAAGTTCCACACGCGATTCCATCAGGGTACGTGTATTTCGGGGTGCGCGTGAAGTTCCACACGCGATATCAGCAGGGTACGTGTATTTCAGGGTGCAGGGGAAGTTACACACGCGATTTCGGCAGGGTACGTGTATTTCAGGGGTGCACGTGAAGTTCCACACGCGATATCAGCAGGGTACGTGTATTTCAGGGTGCAGGGGAAGTTACACACACGATTCCAGCAGGGTACGTGTATTTCAGGGGTGCACGTGAAGTTCCACACGCGATATCAGCAGGGTATGTGTATTTCAGGGTGCAGGGGAAGTTACACATGCGATTCCAGCAGGGTACGTGTATTTCAGGGGTGCGCGGGAATTTCCACACGCGATTGGGCCCGTGCGAGCAGGGTAAGCGTATCTCAGGGGTGCGCAGGAAGTTCCACACGCGATTCCATCAGGGTACGTGTATTTCGGGGTGCGCGTGAAGTTCCACACGCGATATCAGCAGGGTACGTGTATTTCAGGGTGCAGGGGAAGTTACACACGCGATTTCCGCAGGGTACGTGTATTTCAGGGGTGCACGTGAAGTTCCACACGCGATATCAGCAGGGTACGTGTATTTCAGGGTGCAGGGGAAGTTACACACGCGATTCCAGCAGGGTACGTGTATTTCAGGGGTGCGCAGGAATTTCCACATGCGATTGGGCCCGTGCGAGCAGGGTACGCGTATCTCAGGGGTGCGCGGGAAGTTCCACATGCGATTCCATCAGGGTACGTGTATTACGGGGTGCGGGGGAAGTTTCACACGCAAAATCAGCAGGGTACGTATATTCCAGGGGTGTGCGGGAAGTTCCACACGCGATTCCATCAGGGTACGTGTATTTCAGGGTGCAGGGGAAGTTACACACGCGAAATCAGCAGGGTACGTGTATTCCAGGGGTGCGCAGGAAGTTCCACACGCGATTCCATCAGGGTACGTGTATTTCAGGGTGCAGGGGAAGTTACACACGCGATTTCAGCAGGGTACGTGTATTTCGGGGTGCGCGTGAAGTTCCACACGCGACATCAGCAGGGTACTTGTATTTCAGGGTGCAGGGGAAGTTACTCACGTGACTTCCGCAGGGTACGTGTTTACGTGCGCGTGAAGTTCCACACGCGATATCAGCAGGGTACGTGTATTCCAGGGGTGTGCGGGAAGTTCCACACGCGATTCCATCAGGGTACGTGTATTTCAGGGTGCGGGGGAAGTTCGACACGTGATTCCATCAGGGTACGTGTATTACAGGGGTGCGCGGAGAGCACCACACGTGAATTGCACGTGTGGGCCCTCCCAGGTGTTCCCTCTACACCCTCCACGGCCCCTGCAGGTGGCTCACACCACAGGGGCCTACCCTGCACATGTCCTGCAGGCACCCCATCCACCATGGCCATGCCCCCCAGCCAACCCACATGTCAACTTGCACTACTGCCCACCAACACATGTCCCCCTGCACCCCCAGCCACCAGGGGCACCCTCCACAGGCCCCCACCCATGTCTCCCACGACCCCCCAGCAGTGCAGGGGCACCCTCCACCAGGCCCCCACCCATGTCTCCCACCACCCCCACCCCCCAGCCACCAGGGGCAGCCTCTACCAGGCCCTTACCCATGTCTCCCAGCACCCCCACCCCCCAGCCACCAGGGGCAGCCTCCACCAGGCCCCCACCCATGTCTCCCAGCACCCCCCACCCCCCAGACACCAGGGGCAGCCTCCACCAGGCCCCCACCCATGTCTCCCACCACCCCCACCCCCCAGCCACCAGGGGCAGCCTCCACCAGGCCCCCACCCATGTCTCCCACCACCCCACCCCCCCAGCAGTGCAGGGGCACCCACCACCAGGCCCCCACCTATGTCTCCCACCACCCCCACCCCCCAGCCAACAGGGGCAGCCTCCACCAGGCCCCCACCCATGTGTCCCAGCACCCCCACCCCCCAGCACTGTGGGGCACCTGCCAACAGGCCCCCACCCATGTCCAACTCATGTTCCCCACCACCCCCATCCCCCAGCCACCAGGGGCACCCTCCACAGGCCCCCACCCATGTCTCCCACCACCCCCCAGCAGTGCAGGGGCACCCTCCACCAGGCCCCCACCCATGTCTCCCACCACCCCCACCCCCTAGCCACCAGGGGCAGCCTCCACCAGGCCCCCACCCATGTCTCCCAGCACCCCCACCCCCCTGCCACCAGGGGCAGCCTCCACCAGGCCCCCACCCATGTCTCCCACCACCCCCACCCCCCAGCCACCAGGGGCAGCCTCCACCAGGCCCCCACCCATGTCTCCCAGCACCCCCACCCCCCAGCCACCAGGGGCAACCTCCACCAGGCCCCCACCCATGTCTCCCACCACCCCCACCCCCCAGCCACCAGGGGCAGCCTCCACCAGGCCCCCACCCATGTCTCACACCACCCCCACCCCCCAGCCACCAGGGGCAGCCTCCACCAGGCCCCCACCCATGTCTCCCACCACCCCCACCCCCCAGCAGTGCAGGGGCACCCACCACCAGGCCCCCACCCATGTCTCCCACCACCCCCACCCCCCAGCACTTTGGGGCACCTGCCAGCAGGCCCCCACCCATGTGCAACTCATGTACCCCTGCACCCCCACCCCCCAGCACTGTGGGGCACCTGCCAGCAGGCCCCCACCCATGTCCAACTCATGTTCCCCACCACCCCCAGCACTGTGGGGCACCTGCCAGCAGGCCCCCACTCATGTCCAACTCATGTACCCCTGCACCCCCACCCCCAGCACTGTGGGGCACCTGCCAGCAGGCCCCCACCCATGTCTAACTCATTTTCCCCACCACCCCCACCCCCCAGCACTGTGGGGCACCTGCCAGCAGGCCCCACCCATGTCCAACTCATGTTCCCCACCACCCCCACCCCCAGCACTGTGGGGTACCTGCCAGCAGGCCCCCACCCATGTCCAACTCATGTTCCCCACCACCCCCATCCCCCAGCCACCAGGGCCACCCTCCACAGGCCCCCACCCATGTCTCCCACCACCCCCCAGCAGTGCAGGGGCACCCTCCACCAGGCCCCCACCCATGTCTCCCACCACCCCCACCCCCCAGCCACCAGGGGCAGCCTCCACCAGGCCCCCACCCATGTCTCCCACCACCCCCACCCCCCAGCAGTGCAGGGGCAGCCTCCACCAGGCCCCCACCCATGTCTCCCACCACCCCCACCCCCCAGCAGTGCAGGGGCAGCCTCCACCAGGCCCCCACTCATGTCTCCCTGCACCCCCACCCCCGAGGAGTGCAGGGGCAGCCTCCACCAGGCCCCACCCATGTCTCCCACCACCCCCACCCCCCAGGAGTGCAGGGGCAGCCTCCACCTGGCCCCCACTCATGTCTCCCTGCACCCCCACCCCCCAGCAGTGCAGGGGCAGCCTCCACCAGGCCCCCACTCATGTCCAACTCATGTCTCCCATCACCCTCACCCCCAGCAGTGCACGGGCAGCCTCCACCAGGCCCCCACCCATGTGCAACCCATGTTCCCCAGCCAACATGTCATCACAATCTAGATCCCTGGTCCCTATGGTCAGCCTCCAAATGCAAAACACCCACCCGAGTATTGCATCCACCCACTCATAATTTGCAATTACATCACAGAACACCAATTGCAAGTTCCGAAACAAACACATTTCCCTCACATACACCCAATGGGTGTCAGTGAATCTCAAAACACATATCATGAAATGCATGAAACCAATGAGATACCACACATTGAAGTTCACCAAAAATAATATGTATTAAAGGAAACATCAATCGAATAAAAAATGAAGAAACAGAAACGTGAATGGACAAAAATGAAAAGAAGCATGTCCGTCAAAAAAAGCAAAACCAAAAATAAAAATCCAAAGTAATGTCCAAAGTCAATGTCCACAAAACAAAATCCAATGGGAAATAAAAAAGAAAGCCATTGCTCCATGGTCAAAAATAGAAATAAAAATACAATCCAACTGTCAACTATGTACATGGGAACAATCCAGGGTCCATTATCCCAACAAAATAAAGGAAACCTATCTAACTACACTAACTAATAAAATAAACTATATACAAAAATGTGGCCAATGTCCGAAAGGTCCAAATAAAATAAAAACAAAAATGAAACCTAACACTACCTAGAAACTATGTACAAGGGCAGCGGGCTAGTTTCACGGCTCACTTGTGGATGTTCCGGGCCAGGGCATCATCGAACTCCTCCTCAATGTCCCAGAGGCGGTCCTCCTCCATGGCCCCGAGGGTCCGCAGGGCCGCCGACATCTCCACCTCCAAACCCCTGCGGATTGCCTCGAGGCACTCGGCCCGCCTCAGGGCCCTCCGCATGGAGTTCTCCGCCCTGACCATTGTGAGCCGTGCCTCTTCCGCCCGCTGCTGCTCCGCATCTATGGCGTGGCCCAACCGCTGCCACACGGAAGACACTCTCTGTCCTGGGTCCTCCTGCCCTCCGGCCGATGCCTGCCCCTCCGACGCCGAAGGCCCCGAGCCTTCATGGCTCCCACCACGTTGCTGCTGCTGCTGTGCTTCTGCCCATGCACTGCCTCCTGCTGCCTGCACATCCTCCGCCGGCTGGGGTGCAGTTGTTGATGTGGCCACCCCTGCTGGACGTCCGACTCCCGACTGTGGCAGGGATGCCTCCTCCACAAGCCTGGTCGCACCGTCAGAGGCAGCTCCACAGGGCACCCAGGTGACTGATGGGTGGGAAGATGGCACAGAGGACGACTGGCGCGTAGGGGGTCCAGTTGAGGCGGGGGTCGGAGCAAGCCCCATCAGACGGAGGAATCCGGCCTGGGTGACCTGTCCCAGCAGGCTGACGTGGTCAACGAGCCATTCGAGATGACTCGCAGTCTCTTCATGAAAAGACTGCAGGTCACCTCGCATGGCCCGTTGACGCAACGCCACACCAGCCAGGACAGGCTCAACCCGGACCTGGATAGCCACGTCCGCAGGCAGAGGAAGGCCAGTTGACGTGAGCTCATCCCCTGCCTGAAAACGGGTCTGGACGTAGGCATCCCTGCTGGTGCAAGATGATGCAGGGACAGGATCGGGGACAGGATTGCACACAGACACCTCCGCGGCAGCCTGTGCTGCCTCCTGTCCCTGGTCCTGCACTGCACCACTAGCACCAGCGGGATCCCCACCTCCAGACCCCGTCTCTGGTGCTTGCACGGCCTCCTCCTCCACAAACCACCCATCAACCTGGATGACTCCGTGCCATCTTCCCCTTTTGGGCCCTGTGGGGTCCCAGCTGCCCCTTCTGCTGCCAAGGAGTCCAACTCCAACCTCCGCCTCTTGGACCTCACCCCGGCAGCTGCGGCCTGGGACGCGGCACCAGACTCCTCACTCCCCGACGAGATGACAACCTGTGAGGGGAGCCGGGCCTTGCGTCTCCGGCTGGCGGTCGAATCCCCGCCGCTGTGCTCCACAGCACCTTCTCCGCCCTCTTCATCAGTTGACGCTGCAGACAGGGAGAAACAAAACACAGGCATTAGGGCACTGTACAATGGACACATACACACATGACAGTTGTACATGAGTGGCATTGGCAAACCTCAGACATGTCATCACAATCCCCAACACACATGTCATTACAACTCGCACACATGAGCCATACCACAGCCATATCGCAACTGCCACCACCATCCATACACATACAACAGCATGAGCAGCCAAAGGTGAGCCAGACATCACATGTAACACAGGAAGTGCACCACACATGTACACACACCACCACACTTGCATGCATGTGTACACCTCTGCCAAGTGTCGCACTGTTCAGACTGGCATCCATGTCACATCTGCCAATCAGGCTTCCACATACCGCTGTCACATGCATCCATGTTGCATCACTGTTGCACCCTTGTCAAATACACACACATGCACATGTACACAGTGCTGATACATGCAGCCGAAAACAACATACATGCCTGACATCACTGACATGTCTACTTACATACACATTCATCCAAACATGTGTGCCCACACAACTGCATTTGGCATGCAAGCCTACACACACAAGCACCATCCATGTCTCACACATTACAGCCATCGCATGTGTCAGCCTCACGGCCCTGTACACCCCCACCCATACTCGACCCCATACAAACAGATGTGCAACCTGCACACTACTGAATAATCACCACACGCACTGCACACAATCAGGATGCATGTACACTCACCGCTTGACTCCAGACGGGTCTGCTTCGCAAGGACCTGGACGTGGAGCGCTGGGGATATGCATTCCAGGACCCTCATCTGTTCTTCCGACAAGTGGCCCCGGCGCCCCTTGGCATCTGCTGCCTTCAAGAGGCGCCGGGCCTTGTTCAGGGTCCTGGACCTGAAGTCCTCCCAGCGCTTCCTGACATGTTCTAAGTCGCGGACTGCCACCCCCTCTGCGTTGATGGCAGTCACAATGTCAGTCCAGATCCGAGTCCGTCCTTCCTTGTCGGCGCGGGAACTTCCGAAGAGGGCATCATACTGCCCCAGGACTTGCTCCACCAGGACACCAACTTCGGTGGCACTGAAGCTGGTGCCCCTCTGCCTCTCTGGCCGGGGGTTGTCAGTGGTCACAGATGGTGTTTGCCCCGACATGACAACCCCAGAGGCAGGAGTGGGTGGGCAACTGGGTCCTGGGGCTGGGCTGTGGAGCGATGGAATCCCAGTCGGGAGTCTTCGGTTCCAGCAGGGGTGGTCACAGCAACAGCACCCCTGGCTGATGTGCAGGCAGCAAATGGCAGGGCACGTGGGCAGCAGGCAGTCAGGCAGCAGCAGATGGCAGGTGGGAGCGTGCTCGGGGCTCTGGGGGGCAGTAGTTTGGCCTTCTGGGCAGGAGCGTGGTCTTCCGTGTGCTTACGCGTGGCCAGCTTGATACGGAGTGATTTGGCACGTGAAAAATCTGCACGTCATCGTGTAATTCGAGGAAAGGCCCTTAGCGCGTAAGCGCGTCTGCATGCATACGCATTTTCATTGGACAGAAGGCCCCTCAAGCGCAAGCGCCCCTTTGACGTGACGCGTACAGACGTGCATGCGCATTTCAGCGCGCGTGAAAAACTGCACGTCCGCATGTAATACGAGGAAAGGGCCCATGCACGTAAGCGCGCGTGGAAACTGCACGTCCGCGTGTAATACAGGAAAGGGCCATGCGTGTAAGCGCGCGTGGAAACTGCACGTCCGCGTGTAATACGAGGAAAGGGCCCATGCGCATAAGTGACGTGACGCGCGCGTGCGTTTCCCTCAGCATGGATTAAAGGTGAGCGGGCCCAGCAGTTCGCTGTACGTGCCTTTCGTGGCGATCGACGTGTGTTGCTGCTTCCTGTTGTTTCGCGCGCCATCACAACTTCACAGCTATCAAGGACGTATCTCTTCTTTTGGCGGGGGTATTGGCTACGCGTGTTTTTCTGCATCGCGCTAGTCAGACGGTGAGTCGCACACGCTCTTTTTCCCACTGCGGATACCCCTGTGTATCGCACCCATTTTCGATGTCATAGTAGCCTGCGTGTCCCACGCGTACGCGTTATTTGTGTTACTGGGTGCCACGGCGTACTGCGGGAGGTTGAATCCACGCACGTAGGCTGCAGGGTTGCATGCACGGTTTTACTGCAGTTTTGGGGTGCCTGAGCATTGCGTGACCCGTCACCACATCACCGGGGTCACATACAGCCTTGCAGGTGCAGGGGGGCTGTTAACATCTTGCTTCCCACCCCCTTCTCCCCAATTGCCCAGGTCAATTGTGGTGTACACCTCCCATTGGCACCACTCCATCTGTGCCAGCACTACTACATCTGTGCCATGGTTGGGAGGCCACCAAAGGTGAGGGGCGCCTCAGTTGGGCATACTCCTCGTGGCGGGCATGGTCGGGGACATGGCCGTGGTGTCCAGGGAGTAGGGGGACTCCAGGGTGTCCAGGGCAGCCACAAAGGGGGAAGAGGCAGGGGTGCGCCACTTGAGCACAATGTTGTGCCATGTGTCGGTGCAGCCATGCCACCACCCCCTGTGGTTCCGGGGGATGCAGCTCCTGCATCTGGCACTGGCACCCATATGACCCGGCAGTCCGTTCCATCGACTGCCACGGGCCCGAGGGTAGTCGTAGCTGCAGGTGCAGCTGTGGACACCGCCACCCAGGCTCAGAGTCTGCCAGCACAGGCTGCGTTGGCACTTGAAGAGCCCTTGGTAGATCTCCAACAGGCCAGGGGAGAAACCATAGGGGCAGGCCGGGCTGCTCAGACCAAGACACGTGTCCCTGGGGCAGTCATATCATCTGCTGCCCCGAACAGCCGGGTGTTGGCAAGTGCAGGGGCAGATGCACCCAACAGCACCCCGGTTGTGAGTCTGCCAACCAGGACCGTTGCGGCCAACGACCCTGCCACAGCTGATGGGCACCCAGCTGCCACTGACACAAGTCAGGCCTTTGGTCATCCCTCCACCTGCCACTCCCTTGGCTCAATCCACCGAATCCACTGGCCATACTGGTCAGGGCAGCATTAGCCATCCAGGTTCTGCGCCACAGTCCAAGAGGAGGAAGGTTGCACCTGCAGCACAGGCTGGCACCCCACACACAGCCACGACCTCCTGCACGTCGAGGAAGAAGCCTTTCTGTAAGCAGGAACTGGACTTCCTCGTGGACTACGTGCGGGGCCACAGCCGTGACATGCTAGTGGGTGCCAATAGTCAGACCACGGCTGCCCAACGTGACACCCACTGGAAGCATGTTGCGGAACATGTCAGTTCATTCGGCCATGAGGTGCGTACGGCGCAGGAGTGCAAAAAGCGTTGGAATGACATCAAGCGCAGCACTAAGGCCAAGCGTGCCTCAAATTACAACTTGACTCTGGTGACTGGTGGTGGGCCTGCACCAGAGGAGGAAGAACTCACTCCGCATGAAGCTCTCGTTGCGGAGTTCATACCACCAGAATTGGTCGAAGGAGTGGGAGAGAAGCTGGACTTTGATGCCCAGTCCAGTGAGTGTTGATGCGTGTTTGTTGAGGACGTGTGTGTTTCACTTGTGGGATGTGTTGTGCATGATTGCTGCTACATGTGACGTGTACATGGTTCTGATGTGTAAGTAATGCAATGCTACCGTCATGCATGTCTCCTCTGCCTGCATGCCGGACTCCATGTAGGCATGCTCTCTTGCTCCTCCTCCACCACTCTGCACCCCAGTTCCACCTATGCACTGGTCTGCTTCAATCTTGCCAATGTGTACTTTCTTGTTCATGTGTCCTGTGTAGATGCAAACTTCCAGCGTAGAATCTGCCAGACATATGCCGTGTGGTACAGCCTTAGTACTCGATGCAGGGTATCTCACTTGTACTGTGCATGGGTCAGATGTCCCGCAGGGACATGAGTGCCCTTTCATACTCCATGTGCATTGCACGCATGCCCCTATGTGTCCTTGACTGGATGATCACTGTAATATAAGTCCTTGGTTACATATATTGCCTGCCATCTCATCAGCCTTCCCATGTCAACTGTGGCTCACTCCTGCGTTGCACACATGTTTAGGCTCTGACAATCTGTGTGGCTCACAGGCCTCAGCCTGTTCAATGGCCAATGACTCTGTCCAACTCTTGTTGTGTCTTATTCACACGTGGGCGGCCTCCGGAGTTTTCATCATGTGTCCTGCCCACTGTCCCAGCATCATTTGCAGTGTTGTAATTTGAATCACATCAAGCTGTTGATGCCAGTCAACACTGCCTGTCAATACACAGGTGTGTGGTCATCCTTTTGATTCCATGCTAGGCATCCCTGCTTTGGTACTGGGGTGGAGGGGTGCTTGGCTTCTAGACATGGTACACATTGAATGCACAATGCACGTGATGTCTGAATTTGACATTGCACTGCCTTCACATTTCCTGGCACACACCATGTAGTGCTTGTACATGTAGGTAGTGAGTGGCGTACACATTTTCTGCACTGCATAGACCCACTTCCATGGAAACTGCCACCTTTCAACAGGTCTGATCACAGAAGCTATTCAAAGTAGACCCAGCATGCATGCCAGGTCATATGTTGTGTGTCACATGTCTGCCGGATGCCTTTGCTGTCGGTGTGTGTGTGTGTCGTGTGCTTCTGACATGTGTATTGACCTTTGTCTCTCTATTTTTCAGGTGATGACGCAATGGAGGCAGAGGATGGTGTTGTCATGCCAGAGACAGGGTTGGTAACGCCACATCAACCCGGAACTAGTGGGGGTCGTGGGGTGGTAGGCCACGAAAACCCCCAAGTGCTGCAGTCCATCTTGTCTCTGGCTGCCTATAAGTCCAGCCTTGATGACGACTCTGACGTCCATGTTGAGTTGGATGAGCATCAAGTCCATGTGTCAGGGGTGAGTGATTCTGAAGTCGACACTCCTCTGTCTGCGACACCTGCACTGAGGGATCAGACAGTCTTGGTTCCTCTGCCCGTGGTGGATCGGGATGCAGGGTCACTCTCCACACCAGTCACTGATGTGCCTGGGACATCACGTCGACGGGGGCATGTAGTCGTGTAGCCGCAGGCGGTGCCAACACAGCGAGGACCCCCGGTCCTTGGGTCCCGCAGGGGTCAAGCCCAGCAACGCGGTCGCCGTGCGCAACCGCTGTATACTGAGTGGGAGCAAGACATGACTGCCAATTCCGAACGGCAGGGGGCAGCAATGGAGAACATCGCTGAGAGCATGGAGCGTGT
Organism: Ambystoma mexicanum; assembly: GCF_040938575.1. Lineage (NCBI taxonomy): Eukaryota > Metazoa > Chordata > Amphibia > Caudata > Ambystomatidae > Ambystoma > Ambystoma mexicanum. Next base: position 623,970,038 of record NC_090939.1, on the reverse strand, counting down.
GGCCCGATCTGTGCTCCCCCCTGCTAAGCAGGTGCTTCTCCAGCAGCAGGCGGCACGGTCCACGGCCCGCTCGCTCAGGCTGGGCATGGCGGCCTCAGACAGGGCACGCCAGGCTGAAATGTCGTCTCTGCGTCAAGCAATTGCTGCTCACGCAGAGGCGCACATGGATGCCCTGAGGGAGGAGTATGCTTCCCTCAGATCCACTCTGGGTGTCCTTATTATGTCCCAGAGGCAGCAGGCAGAGGAGAGGTTTGCACAGCTTGAGCGTACCATCTCGGCTAAGCTACAGGCTTGCTGGGAGGTGCAGCGGTTGTCCAGCCAGGCCTTGCAGGAGGAACTCCGGTTACACGTGCTACCTTGCAAGAGGAAGCACGTGTATCACGGGAGGTTCTGCATGCAGACCTACGTCACATCGCCACACAGAACCAGGCTCACCCGTCCGGCAGACTTGCTGCCGACGAGGGGCAAGCTGCGGCTAGGCGTGGCCAGGCTACTGTGCCACGTCCTCCTTTCCAGGATGAGCCAGACTCGGACGACCATCTATCTCCCACATAGGTCGTGTTGTGCAGGCGTTGAGCCCATGGAGAATTTTTTTTTGGCTCAGCATCATCGCATGTGGATGTTGAGCAGCACCCTGTACCTCCCCACTCCTGGGTGCCTCCCCTCCCCCCCGGGTCGTATGTGGCCATTTTTGAGTTTTCTTTTAGTTTAGTTAGTTAAGTTTCTGTTTGATAGTTAGTTTAAATAGGTAATGTAGGTTTTGCATAGTTAGTGTAATTAGTTAATAGTTGATTTAGTTTAAAATTGCTAGTCTATTGTGCTTTCATGTGACGGTGCGGTGCTTTGTGGCTTTTGAAGGCATCCACTGTCTGTTCCAGCTGGGCCCTTCATGGTTGTCTTGTGTATGTGTTTGCTGCTTGGGTTCCTTGACTCACATATGCCACTCCTGCCTCCCTTATCCATGGGCTCGCAAGGATGGTTCGGTGTTACAGCATTTTACACAAGGGCCTTGGACTGTCATATCTGTGGCATGTCTGGTGCTGTGTGACTTGTGTTGACACCCCTAGTGGGGATGATTTAGGAGTCATTGTCCACTGTTCAGCTTTTGCTAGATGGGGTGTGTCATGATTAATGTGGACATTGATTGCTATGCATTGTGTAGTATGTTTCATATCTTTCCTGTACATGTGCTGGTTGCAATTCATGCTGTAGATAGTGTTCCACACTTTGGAGGTGAAAGACGCACTGATGGTGTGATTTGTGATGTGACTCTCTGACATGGTCAAGTAATGAGATGCCTGATGAGAAACACACAGATGACTTTGAAGCATTAATCATGTGTTCCATGCCCTTTCTGCGGGGGGATGAGCCTCCAGAGCACCTTTGCCAGCAGACATGGCCCATTGGACGACGGAATTCTGGACCCGTTTGTTGGTGCCCACATGCACATGTGTGCAGAAGCAGAGGCACAGTGATTGCAGACCCACATCCTAGAACTGCTGACATGTTCCAAGGAACTCCAGGCAAGGTGAGCATCACAGGGGGGCCACGACACAGCAAAGCTTGCACCAGGCGAGTTGCACATGCAGGCTTAGTCACAGCACTGAGGGTGAGCTTAGACGAATATTGGTGTTGAAGCACACAATGCAGCTCAGATGTGTTTGTGGACTGATGGCTGCTGATAGTAGGGTTGTCTGGGACACATGCAGGGGCAGTGGCACATATCCTCCGGTACACCAAGGTCCATTGAGGCACTTGTATCAACCATGTAGCCTTCCGAGACATGGAAAGGGGCAGCTCACAGGGACATACAGCAAGGGACATACTCGGGTGCAGTGCATGTCTTTTCCACGTACTTCATGATAAATGCACTGCCAACTTTGTTTCGGTCATGGTGGTACGCATCTTGCTCTGCAGTCATGGCTTGCTATATGGGTCTGTCTGCTTACCCAGGGAACATTGCATGTTGTGTGAATTGTGACACATTGGTGTTCCATTTGCCACGCAACAAGCAGCGGCTGCCTTACTGCATTGACTGTGTATGACCCGTCACAGGGGTGATGTTATATATGGGTACGAAGCATCAACCACAGATTGTCTGTTTGTAGAGTAGTCTGTTGCTATGGGGCATGTTTGGTGTTGTGTTTTTGTGCAATTGGCACGTACAGGTTGTTGACTGTGTCTCTCTTTGCAGCATTGCAGTGCTCCTGTAACCGGACCTGAGAGTGCGCAGGCAGGAGGCCAGCACTCAAAACCAGAGCTAAGTGTCTTGTTGTTTTTCTTACAAACTGCTCTGCATAGGCTTGCTGGGGAGTGTACTGATGCATGGATGTATGTGTGGTTCAATTTGGTATGTTTTTTTCTCCCTAATCACCCGTATCCTATGCAATTTTGAAACCTGTACCCTCTACCCGGTGTTCCTGCTTCCCGTGCCTAGCCAAGCAACTTTCCCTGACCCTCTTTCCCCACTGGGGTTGCGGATGCCTGTGTAAGCCCCGAACTTGCAGGCGCCAAAACCCTAGAGGGGGTGGTTGGTTCGTACCACTCCTGAGCCTGGACTACAGAAGGCCATGACAATGATGTCCAAGTCTGTTTGGATTGTGTATGTGTTCATGCAGGTTGTACATTTTCGTGCATTCCCTAGTTTCATGTGTCATTCCTCCTCCCCTCTCCTGCCGCTCATTCCAGTCATCCAGTGTGTCAACACCTGTCCCAACTGCATATCCCTGAACCTCCTTCCCCACCAGGGTCTCAGGGGCCTGTGTGAGTCTGACCTTGCAGGCACCCGGGACATGGTGGGGGTGGTTGTTTCGTGACACTCCCGCGCCTGTACAGGGGACCTGTGACAGTAGACATCCATTCATGGTGCATCATCCTATGTCATGTACCACACATGTCTCACATCCTGTCGTGACATTGTTTTGCTGTGCTGCCTTTGTTGTTGCATCATTGTGGTAGTATTTGGCCTTTGTGAGGTACTGCTACGTCAAGTCATCTACTGGAGGGTGTTCGGGTTCGTTTTTATGCCTTGGATTTTGTGATTTTGGAAATGAGTGTGACTTCTGAGGGTTCAGGCATCTTTTTACACACAAGGTGGGAGATGGTGACGAAGGGTAAAGGTGATCCTGTGGCCAGGTGGAATTGAGGTTTGGAGGCTCCATGACCCAGGTGCAGTTGTTCAGTGGGTCATGGTCATTTGTGAGGGAGGGGGGGGGTTGTTGTTGATAGTTGCCTTGCCCTGCAGTGTGATGGGAACTCTGACATAGTAATGGTGGTATCCTATGTACATGTTGTGTTCTGCTGATCAATGCCTGTTCATATGTTGTGTTTTCCTTTCAGGTGCGAGGGGATAGTTGTGGTTTGACATGCTGGGGTGTACACATGGTGGATGTTCACATGTGATGTGTAGGGAACACTGATGGTCACTTGAGTGCACATGCATATGTGGAGTGCATGTCCTTGCAGAACCACACACTTGCACTCTGATGCACTACATGTACTCCCACCCTTGCATATCCACGTGTACACTGTTTGCCTTCTGGTGCCCACTGTGTCCCGGCAGCACATGTTCTGTGACCGATCATGGATCCAGTACATGCCTAATTTGATGTTTGACGTGGTCTGTCACTTAGATGTGATGCTCAGGGTGTGCATCACACACAATGGCTGTTCACTGTGCTGTGCGCTGAGCAGTGTGATGCAGGAGTAGGACACTGCACACATGAGCTGCAGTGTTGATTTTGCAATGCATAATGTGCATGTAGACAGGCATTCATTGTGATGTTACGTCTACGACTGTTGTAATGCATTTGGAAATGACTTATTTTGGGTGGGAGGTTGTTGGTCTGTCATTTCATCTGATTCCGGGTCAGGCAGCAGTGTCCGATGCCACTGTGCATTTAGGACATGGCAATGTGTACCTTATCGTTACTGCATTGGTGTGTGGGTATTGCGTGCCATGTCATGTTGATGTTTGGGAGGGTTTGAGTGACATGACAGTGATGGCCATGGCCTGTTTTGCAGGTGTGTGTGATGCACACCTTGCATGTCCGTGTCATCCGCTTCTCAGAGCAACTAGCTGGGGGTAGATTTCTCTCCGCAGCAGGGCCCTCCCCCTGGAACAGACTTCCGGCCTGACTTGAACTTGAGGGGAATCATCTCCAGTTCTGGAAGCACCTCAAGACCTTCCTCTTTGCTTCTGCTTACTGTCTGCCTCTCCCTTGCAGAATTCTCCACTGGAACTGCACAGGAACTGCAACTGGCCCACTCTCACCGACCTCGGTCCCTGGCCCAGCCACTCTCCACTTGCACTGCCTCCCTGGCAACCCCTGCACTGCAGTACTGTCTCTCTATCCCTACAGCCCTCCCTTCCCAGCACTTGTCTGCACTTACCTTTGTAGTTGCCACCAGGCGACCTATGTATTATTTTTTTGGGCTACTTCCCCTGTACTGGACTCCCCCCCACCCTTCCCCTTGCACTTTTCCCATTCCCCCTACCCCTGCACTTGCACGATCCCAATGACACCTGGCCTAGTAGTACCGTTCCCTGTGTTCCCTTGTTTCCCCCTCCCTGCCTCATTGCGCCTTGGAATACTTGTGTATGGCCCATATCATGTCATATGTCATATGTGTTCCTTTTGGTCACACAGGATAGCTTGTGTTTAAGTAGCTAGGGATGCAGACGATGTGGCACTTCCATGGCAACTTTCTCAGGGTGGTAGGGTTGTGACAGTTAACTGTCTCTTTGTCATCATCGATTGTCACCTGGTATGTGCCAGGCCTGTGTGCACTCCGCAGGGGTGGGAGTTTAGGTGAAAAATGTGGCCACAAGCTGGGTCCGGGCTTCCTCGCCACGTGCCCTGTCCCCTCCCATGGGCAGCGCCTGTGCCTGTGTTTGGGGATGTGGGGGCACCACCATGTCCACCGGGACGCCCTGCCGTGTTGCAACATTGTGCAGGACACATGCTGCCACAATGATCCTGCACACTACTGGTGGTGCATAGTTGGCCACCAGAGCGGTCAAGGGAGCGGAAACGTGACTTGAGCACTCCGAATGTGCGCTCCACTATGCCCCTGGTTGCAATATGGGCGGCGTTGTATCTTACCTGGGGTGGTGTGGTGGGGTTCCGGATTGGCGTCATCATGTGGTTGCTCAGAGGCTAGGCACTGTCCCCTGGGGAGGTGATAATAGTTGAGATTATTAGGGTTTGGATATTTGTCTGTGTGTGACTTGCATGCATGTGCAAGGGCATTTGTACTGACCTAGGAGCCATGTGTCGCCATGCTGCCCAGCTTCCAGGGCCCGGCTCAGGGCGGACATTCTGTATATGAAACTGTCATGGGTGGAGCCAGGGTAGTTTGCATAGACAGAGGTGATGATTCCCTTTGCATCACATACCACCTGTACATTGATGGAATGCCAGTGCTTGTGGTTTCGGTAGATGTGCTCAATGGCCCTAGGTGGGCGTAGGGCCACATGGGTGCAATCTATGGCACCGAGCACTTTGGGGAAGTGTGCCACCCTGAAAAAATCCAGGACAATGGCCTGCCTTTCTGCGGGTGTTCTGGGCATGTATATGTGCCTGCGGACTGAGGGGTGCGCTGTCATGATTGCCAGTACCTGGTGTAGGCAGCGTGACTGCGTGGCCTGTGAGACCCCCCCCCCCACTATGGCAGTGGTCCGCTGAAATGCCCCAGTGGCCAAAAAATGCAGGACATTGAGCAGCTTCTCCAAGGGGCTCAATGTTTGGGAGCAAAGGGTGGGGGATGTGAGGTCATCTTCCCACTCCCTGACCAGGTCTAGGATGATATGGGGTGGAAACCTATACCTGCCATAGACCTGGTCATCAGGCATCCCAAAAAGGCTTGTCCGTGGTGCGAAAATGCGTGCCCTGGCTATTCTCCTCCTCCTGCGGTGTCCCACGATCAGTGCAGCGACAAATGGGGCATTCATTGTAGCTGTATATACGCGTTAGTTGTTTGCGCGCACTTTTATGCTGTGCGCGGGGACGCTTCCGCCTGCCTTCGTGTGGCAGACGCGTTGACGCCTGTGCACATCTTTTGCCGTGCGCGGGTTTCCTGTATTCGGATACGGTCCGAGTGTCATCGCGTGTGATCGGAGAGGAGTGAGCGTACACGCAACTGGCCTGGGTACGTGTGTTTCGGGGTGCGCGGGAAGTTCCACATGCGATTAGCCTGTGTACGTGTGTTCCGGGGTGCCGGGAACTTTCACACGCGATTGGTGGAAATCCACGTGTGTTCTGTCATCACGTGCAATGAGGGAAACACCTGCGCGTGTCACGTCACAGACGCGCTCACGCGCTAAGGGCCTTTGGTCCAATGAAATCGCATATGCGTGCTGCCGTGCATACGCGCATGGGCCCTTTCCTCGTATTACACGCAGATGTGCAGTTTTTCACGCGCGCTGAAATGCGCATGCACGTCTGTACGCGTCACGTCACAGGGGCGCTTGCGCTTGAGGGGCCTTCTGTCCAATGAAAATGCATATGCATGCAGACGCGCTTACGCGCTAAGGGCCTTTCCTCGAATTACACTCTGACGTGCAGATTTTTCACGTTCCAAATCACTTCGTATCAAGCTGGCCACGCGTAAGCACACAGAAGACCACGCTCCTGCCCAGAAGGCCGAACTACTGCCCCCCAGAGCCCCGAGCATGCTCCCACCGGCCATCTGCTGCTGCCTGACTGCCTGCTGCCCACGTGCCCTGCCATTTGCTGCCTGCACATCAGCCAGGGGTGCTGTTGCTGTGACCACCCCTGCTGGAACCGAAGACTCCCGACTGGGATTCCATCGCTCCACAGCCCAGCCCCAGGACCCAGTTGCCCACCCACTCCTGCCTCTGGGGTTGTCATGTCGGGGCAAACACCATCTGTGACCACTGACAACCCCCGGCCAGAGAGGCAGAGGGGCACCAGCTTCAGTGCCACCGAAGTTGGTGTCCTGGTGGAGCAAGTCCTGGGGCAGTATGATGCCCTCTTCGGAAGTTCCCGCGCCGACAAGGAAGGACGGACTCGGATCTGGACTGACATCGTGACTGCCATCAACGCGGAGGGGGTGGCAGTCCACGACTTACAACATGTCAGGAAGCGCTGGCAGGACTTCAGGTCCAGGACCCTGAACAAGGCCCGGCGCCTCTTGAAGGCAGCGGATGCCAAGGGGCGCCGGAGCCATTTGTCGGAAGAACAGATGAGGGTCGTGGAATGCATATCCCCAGCGCTCCACGTCCAGGTCCTTGAGAAGCAGACCCTCAGTCAAGCGGTGAGTGTACATGCATCCTGATTGTGAGGAGTGCGTGTGGTGATTATTCAGTAGTGTGCAGGTTGCACATCTGTTTGTATGGGGTCGAGTATGGGTGGGGGTGTACAGGGCCGTGGGGCTGACACATGCGAGGGCTGTAATGTGTGAGACATGGATGGTGCTTGTGTGTGTAGGCTTGCATGCCAAATGCAGTTGTGTGGGCACACATGTTTGGATGAATGTGTATGTAAGTAGACATGTCCGTGATGTCACGCATGTATGTTGTTTTCGGCTGCATGTATCAGCACTGTGTACATGTGCATGTGTGTGTATTTGACAAGGGTGCAACAGTGATGCAACATGGATGCATGTGACAGCGGTATGTGGAATCCTGATTGGCAGATGTGACATGGATGCCCGTCTGAACAGTGCGACACTGGGCAGAGGTGTACACATGCATGCAAGTGTGGTGGTGTGTGTACATGTATGGTGCACTTCCTGTGTTGCATGTCATGTCTGGCTCACCTTTGGCTGCTCATGCTGTTGTATGGTTATGGATGGTGGTGGCAGTTGAGATATGGCTGTGGTATGGCTCATGTGTGCGAGTTGTAATGACATGTGTGTTGGGGATTGTGATGACATGTCTGAGGTTTGCCAATGCCACTCATGTACAACTGTTATGTGTGTATGTGTCCATTGTACAGTGCCCTGATGCCTGTGTTTTGTTTCTCCCTGTCTGCAGCGTCAACTGATGAAGAGGGAGGAGAAGGTGCTGTGGAGCACAGCGGCGGGGATCCGACCGCCAGCCGGAGACGCAAGGCCCGGCTCCCCTCCCAGGTTGTCATCTCGTCGGGGAGTGAGGAGTCCGGTGCCGCGTCCCAGGCCGCAGCTGCCGGTGGGAGGTCCAAGAGGCGGAGGTTGGAGTTGGACTCCTCGGCAGCAGAAGGGGCAGCTGGGACCCCACAGGGCCCAACAGGGGAAGATGGCACAGAGTCATCCAGGTTGGTGGGGGGTTTGGTGGAGGAGGAGGCCGTGCAAGCACCAGAGACGGGTCTTGAGGTGGGGATCCCACTGGTGCTAGTGGTGCAGTGCAGGACCAGGGACAGGAGGCAGCACAGGCCGCCGCGGAGGTGTCTGTGTGCAATCCTGTCCCCGATCCTGTCCCTGCATCATCTTGCACCAGCAGGGATGCCTACGTCCAGACCCGTTTTCAGGCAGGGGATGAGCTCACGTCAACTGGCCTTCCTCTGCCTGCAGACGTGGCTATCCAGGTCCGGGTTGAGCCTGTCCTGGCTGGTGTGGCGTTGCGTCAACGGGCCATGCGAGGTGACCTGCAGTCTTTACATGAAGAGGCTGCGAGTCATCTCGAATGGCTCGTTGACCACGTCAGCCTGCTGGGACAGGTCACCCAGGCCGGATTCCTCCGTCTGATGGGGCTTGCTCCGACCCCCTCCTCAACTGGACCCCCTACGTGCCAGTCATCCTCTGTGCCATCTTACCACCCATCAGTCACCTGGGTGCCCTGTGGAACTGCCTCTGACGGTGCGGGCAGGCTGGTGGAGGAGGCATCCCTGCCACAGTCGGGAGTCGGACGTCCAGCAGGGGTGGCCACATCAACAACTGCACCCCAGCCGGCGGAGGATGTGCAGGCAGCAGGAGGCAGTGTACGGGCAGAGGCATAGCAGCAGCAGCAACGTGGTGGGAGCCTTGAAGGCTTGGGGCCTTCGACATCGGAGGGGCAGGCATCGGCCGGAGGGCAGGAGGACCCAGGACAGAAAGTGTCTTCCGTGTGGCAGCGGTTGGGCCACGCCATAGATGCGGAGCGGCAGCGGGCGGAAGAGGCACGGCTCACAATGGTCAGGGCGGAGAACTCCATGCGGAGGGCCCTGAGGCAGGCCGAGTGCCTCGAGGAAATCCACAGGGGTTTGGAGGTGGAGACGTCGGCGGCCGTGCGGACCCTCGGGGCCATGGCGGAGGACCGCCTCCGGGACATTGAGGAGGAGTTCGATGATGCCCTGGCCCGGAACATCCACAAGTGAGCCGTGAAACTAGCCCGCTGCCCTTGTACATAGTTTCTAGGTAGTGTTAGGTTTCATTTTTGTTTTTATTTTATTTGGACCTTTCGAACATTGGCCACATTTTTGTATATAGTTTATTTTATTAGTTAGTGTAGTTAGATAGGTTTCCTTTATTTTGTTGGGATAATGGACCCTGGTTTGTTCCCATGTACATAGTTGACAGTTGGATTGTATTTTTTTTTCTATTTTTGACCATGGAGCAATGGCTTTCTTTTTTATTTCCCATTGGATTTTGTTTTGTGGACATTGACTTTGGACATTACTTTGGATTTTTATTTTTGATTTTGCTTTTTTTGACGGACATGCTTCTTTTCATTTTTGTACATTCACGTTTCTGTTTCTTCATTTTTTATTCAATTGATGTTTCCTTTAATACATATTATTTTTGGTGAACTTCAATGTGTGGTATCTCATTGGTTTCATGCATTTCATGATATGTGTTTTGAGATTCACTGACACCCATTGGGTGTATGTGAGGGAAATGTGTTTGTTTTGGAACTTGCAATTGGTGTTCTGTGATGTAATTGCAAATTATGAGTGGGTGGATGCAATACTCAGGTGGGTGTTTTGCATTTGGAGGCTGACCATAGGGACCAGGGATCTAGATTGTGATGACATGTTGGCTGGGGAACATGAGTTGCACATGGGTGGGGGCCTGGTGGAGGCTGCCCCTGCACTGCTGGGGTGGGGGTGATGGGAGACATGAGTTGGACATGAGTGGGGGCCTGGTGGAGGCTGCCCCTGCACTGCTGGGGGTGGGGCTGATGGGAGACATGAGTTGGACATGAGTGGGGGCCTGGTGGAGGCTGCCCCTGCACTGCTGAGGGGTGGGGGTGCAGGGAGACATGAGTGGGGGCCTGGTGGAGGCTGCCCCTGGTGGCTGGGGGGTGGGGGTGGTGGCAGACATGGGTGGGGGCCTGGTGGTGGGTGCCCCTGCACTGCTGGGGGGTGGGGGAGGTGGGAGACATGTGTGGGGACCTGGTGGAGGCTGCCCCTGCACTGCTGGGGGGTGGGGGTGGTGGGAGACATGGGTGGGGACCTGGAGGAGGCTGCCCCTGCAGTCCTCGGGGGTGGGGGTGCAGGGAGACATGAGTGGGGGCCTGGTGGAGGCTGCCCCTGGTGGCTGGGGGGTGGGGGTGATAGGGGAAATGAGTTGGACATGAGTGGGGGCCTGGTGGAGGCTGCCCCTGCACTGCTGGGGGTGGGGGTGATGGGAGACATGAGTTGGACATGAGTGGGGGCCTGGTGGAGGCTGCCCCTGCACTGCTGGGGGTGGGGCTGATGGGAGACATGAGTTGGACATGAGTGGGGGCCTGGTGGAGGCTGCCCCTGCACTGCTGAGGGGTGGGGGCGCAGGGAGACATGAGTGGGGGCCTGGTGGAGGCTGCCCCTGGTGGCTGGGGGGTGGGGTGGTGGCAGACATGGGTGGGGCCTGGTGGTGGGTGCCCCTGCACTGCTGGGGGGTGGGGGAGGTGGGAGACATGGGTGGGGACCTGGTGGAGGCTGCCCCTGCACTGCTGGGGGGTGGGGGTGGTGGGAGACATGGGTGGGGGCCTGGAGGAGGCTGCCCCTGCAGTCCTCGGGGGTGGGGGTGCAGGGAGACATGAGTGGGGGCCTGGTGGAGGCTGCCCCTGGTGGCTGGGGGGTGGGGGTGATAGGGGAAATGAGTTGGACATGAGTGGGGGCCTGGTGGAGGCTGCCCCTGCACTGCTGGGGGTGGGGGTGATGGGAGACATGAGTTGGACATGAGTGGGGGCCTGGTGGAGGCTGCCCCTGCACTCCTCGGGGGTGGGGGTGCAGGGAGACATGTGTGGGGGCCTGGTGGAGGCTGCCCCTGCACTGCTGGGGGGTGGGGGTGCAGGGAGACATGAGTGGGGGCCTGGCGGAGGCTGCCCCTGGTGGCTGGGGGGTGGGGGTGATAGGGGAAATGAGTTGGACATGAGTGGGGGCCTGGTGGAGGCTGCCCCTGCACTGCTGGGTGTGGGGGTGATGGGAGACATGAGTTGGACACGAGTGGGGGCCTGGTGGAGGCTGCCCCTGCACTGCTGGGGGGTGGGGGTGCAGGGAGACATGAGTGGGGGCCTGGTGGAGGATGCCCCCTGGTGGCTGGGGGGTGGGGGTGATAGGGGAAATGAGTGGGGGCCTGGTGGAGGATGCCCCTGGTGGATGGGGGGTGGGGGTGATGGGAGACATGAGTGGGGGCCTGGTGGAGGCTGCCCCTGCACTGCTGGGGGTGGGGGTGCGGGGAGACATGAGTGGGGGCCTGGTGGAGGCTGCCCCTGCACTGCTGGGGGTGGGGGTGATGGGAGACATGAGTTGGACATGAGTGGGGGCCTGGTGGAAGCTGCCCCTGCACTGCTGAGGGTGGGGGTGATGGGAGACATGAGTTGGACATGAGTGGGGGCCTGGTGGAGGCTGCCCCTGCACTGCTGGGGGGTGGGGGTGCAGGGAGACATGAGTGGGGGACTGGTGGAGGCTGCCCGTGGTGGCTGTGGGGTGGGGGTGGTGGGAGACATGGGTGGGGACCTGGTGGAGGCTGCCCCTGCACTGCTGGGGGGTGGGGGTGGTGGGAGACATGGGTGGGGGCCTGGTGGAGGCTGCCTCTGCACTCCTCGGGGGTGGGGGTGCAGGGAGACATGAGTGGGGGCCTGGTGGAGGCTGCCCCTGCACTGCTGGGGGGTGGGGGTGGTGGGAGACATGGGTGGGGGCCTGGTGGAGGCTGCCCCTGGTGGCTGGGGGGTGGAGGTGGTGGGAGACATGGGTGGGGTCTGCTGGCAGGTGCCCCACAGTGCTGGGGGGTGGGGGTGGTGGGGAACATGGTTGGACATGGGTGGGGGCCTGCTGGCAGGTGCCCCACAGTGCTGGGGGGTGGGGGTGGTGGGAGACATGGGTGGGGGCCTGGTGGAGGCTGCCCCTGGTGGCTGGGGGATGGGGGTGGTGGGAGATATGAGTGGGGGACTGGTGGAGGCTGCCCCTGTACTGCTGGGGGGTGGGGGTGCAGGGAGACATGAGTGGGGGCCTGGTGGAGGCTGCCCCTGGTGGCTGGGGGGTGGGGGTGATGGGAGACATGAGTGGGGGCCTGGTGGAGGCTGCCCCTGCACTGCTGGGGTGTGGGGGTGCTGGTAGACATGGGTTGGGGCCTGGTGGGGGGTGGGGGTGATGGGAGACATGAGTGGGGACCTGGTGGAGGCTGCCCTTGGTGGCTGGGGGGTGGGGGTGCAGGGAGACATGAGTGGGGGTCTGGTGGAGGATGCCGCTGCACTGCTGGGGGGCGGGGGTGCAGGGAGACATGAGTGGGGGCCTGGTGGAGGCTGCCCCTGCACTGCTGGGGGTGGGGGTGATGGGAGACATGAATGGGACATGAGTGGGGGCCTGGTGGAGGCTGCCCCTGCACTGCTGGGCGTGGGGGTGATGGGAGACATGAGTTGGACATGAGTGGGGGCCTGGTGGAGGCTGCCCCTGCACTGCTGGGGGGTGGGGGTGGTGGGAGACATGGGTGGGGGCCTGGTGGAGAATGCCCCTGCACTCCTCGGGGGTGGGGGTGCAGGGAGACATGAGTTGGACATGAGTGGGGGCCTGGTGGAGGCTGCCCCTGCACTGCTGGGGGGTGGGGGTGCAGGGAGACATGAAAGGGGGCCTGGTGGAGGCTGACCCTGGTGGCTGGGGGGTGGGGGTGATAGGGGAAATGAGTGGGGGCCTGGTGGATGATGCCCCTGGTGGCTGGGGGGTGGGGGTGATGGGAGACATGAGTGGGGGCCTGGTGGAGGCTGCCCCTGCACTGCTGGGGGGTGGGGCTGCAGGGAGACATGAGTGAGGGCCTGGTGGAGGCTGCCCCTGCACTGCTGGGGGTGGGGGTGATGGGAGACATGAGTTGGACATGAGTGGGGGCCTGGTGGAGGCTGCCCCTGCACTGCTGGGGGTGGGGGTGATGGGAGACATGAGTTGGACATGAGTTGGGGCCTGGTGGAGGCTGCCCCTGCACTGCTGGGGGGTGGGGTGAAGGGAGACATGAGTGGGGGCCTGGTGGAGGCTGCCCCTGCACTGCTGGGGGTGGGGGTGATGGGAGACATGAGTTGGACATGAGTGGGGGCCTGGTGGAGGCTGCCCCTGCACTGCTGGGGGGTGGGGGTGGTGGGAGACATGGGTGGGGGCCTGGTGGAGAATGCCCCTGCACTCCTCGGGGGTGGGGGTGCAGAGAGACATGAGTGGGGGCCTGGTGGAGGCTGCCCCTGCACTGCTGGGGGGTGGGGGTGCAGGGAGACATGAGTGGGGGCCTGGTGGAGGCTGCCCCTGGTGGCTGGGGGGTGGGGGTGATAGGGGAAATGAGTTGGACATGAGTGGGGGCCTGGTGGAGGCTGCCCCTGCACTGCTGGGGGTGGGGGTGATGGGAGACATAAGTTGGACATGAGTGGGGGCCTGGTGGAGGCTGCCCCTGCACTCCTCGGGGGTGGGGGTGCAGGGAGACATGAGTGGGGGCCTGGTGGAGGCTGCCCCTGCACTGCTGGGGGGTGGGGGTGCAGGGAGACATGAGTGGGGGTCTGGTGGAGGCTGCCCCTGCACTGCTGGGGGGCGGGGGTGCAGGGAGACATGAGTGGGGGCCTGGTGGAGGCTGCCCCTGCACTGCTGGGGGTGGGGGTGATGGGAGACATGAGTGGGACATGAGTGGGGGCCTGGTGGAGGCTGCCCCTGCACTGCTGGGCGTGGGGGTGATGGGAGACATGAGTTGGACATGAGTGGGGGCCTGGTGGAGGCTGCCCCTGCACTGCTGGGGGGTGGGGGTGGTGGGAGACATGGGTGGGGGCCTGGTGGAGGCTGCCCCTGCACTGCTGGGGGGTGGGGGTGCAGGGAGACATGAGTGGGGGCCTGGTGGAGGCTGCCCCTGCACTGCTGGGGGTTGGGGTGCAGGGAGACATGAGTGGGGGCCTGGTGGAGGCTGCCCCTGGTGGCTGGGGGGTGGGGGTGATAGGGGAAATGAGTTGGACATGAGTGGGGGCCTGGTGGAGGCTGCCCCTGCACTGCTGGGGGTGGGGGTGATGGGAGACATGAGTTGGACATGAGTGGGGGCCTGGTGGAGGCTGCCCCTGCAGTCCTCGGGGGTGGGGGTGCAGGGAGACATGAGTGGGGGCCTGGTGGAGGCTGCCCCTGGTGGCTGGGGGGTGGGGGTGATAGGGGAAATGAGTTGGACATGAGTGGGGGCCTGGTGGAGGCTGCCCCTGCACTGCTGGGGGTGGGGGTGATGGGAGACATGAGTTGGACATGAGTGGGGGCCTGGTGGAGGCTGCCCCTGCACTGCTGGGGGGTGGGGGTGCAGGGAGACATGAAAGGGGGCATGGTGGAGGCTGCCCCTGGTGGCTGGGGGGTGGGGGTGATAGGGGAAATGAGTGGGGGCCTGGTGGATGATGCCCCTGGTGGCTGGGGGGTGGGGGTGATGGGAGAATTGAGTGGGGGCCTGGTGGAGGCTGCCCCTGCACTGCTGGGGGGTGGGGCTGCAGGGAGACATGAGTGAGGGCCTGGTGGAGGCTGCCCCTGCACTGCTGGGGGTGGGGGTGATGGGAGACATGAGTTGGACATGAGTGGGGGCCTGGTGGAGGCTGCCCCTGCACTGCTGGGGGTGGGGGTGATGGGAGACATGAGTTGGACATGAGTTGGGGCCTGGTGGAGGCTGCCCCTGCACTGCTGGGGGGTGGGGTGAAGGGAGACATGAGTGGGGGCCTGGTGGAGGCTGCCCCTGCACTGCTGGGGGTGGGGGTGATGGGAGACATGAGTTGGACATGAGTGGGGGCCTGGTGGAGGCTGCCCCTGCACTGCTGGGGGGTGGGGGTGGTGGGAGACATGGGTGGGGGCCTGGTGGAGAATGCCCCTGCACTCCTCGGGGGTGGGGGTGCAGAGAGACATGAGTGGGGGCCTGGTGGAGGCTGCCCCTGCACTGCTGGGGGGTGGGGGTGCAGGGAGACATGAGTGGGGGCCTGGTGGAGGCTGCCCCTGGTGGCTGGGGGGTGGGGGTGATAGGGGAAATGAGTTGGACATGAGTGGGGGCCTGGTGGAGGCTGCCCCTGCACTGCTGGGGGTGGGGGTGATGGGAGACATGAGTTGGACATGAGTGGGGGCCTGGTGGAGGCTGCCCCTGCACTCCTCGGGGGTGGGGGTGCAGGGAGACATGAGTGGGGGCCTGGTGGAGGCTGCCCCTGGTGGCTGGGGGGTGGGGGTGATAGGGGAAATGAGTGGGGGCCTGGTGGATGATGCCCCTGGTGGCTGGGGGGTGGGGGTGATGGGAGACATGAGTGGGGGCCTGGTGGAGGCTGCCCCTGCACTGCTGGGGGGTGGGGCTGCAGGGAGACATGAGTGAGGGCCTGGTGGAGGCTGCCCCTGCACTGCTGGGGGTGGGGGTGATGGGAGACATGAGTTGGACATGAGTGGGGGCCTGGTGGAGGCTGCCCCTGCACTGCTGGGGGTGGGGGTGATGGGAGACATGAGTTGGACATGAGTGGGGGCCTGGTGGAGGCTGCCCCTGCACTGCTGGGGGTGGGGGTGATGGGAGACATGAGTTGGACATGAGTGGGGGCCTGGTGGAGGCTGCCCCTGCACTGCTGGGGGGTGGGGGTGCAGGGAGACATGAAAGGGGGCCTGGTGGAGGCTGCCCCTGGTGGCTGGGGGGTGGGGGTGATAGGGGAAATGAGTGGGGGCCTGGTGGATGATGCCCCTGGTGGCTGGGGGGTGGGGGTGATGGGAGACATGAGTGGGGGCCTGGTGGAGGCTGCCCCTGCACTGCTGGGGGGTGGGGCTGCAGGGAGACATGAGTGAGGGCCTGGTGGAGGCTGCCCCTGCACTGCTGGGGGTGGGGGTGATGGGAGACATGAGTTGGACATGAGTGGGGGCCTGGTGGAGGCTGCCCCTGCACTGCTGGGGGTGGGGGTGATGGGAGACATGAGTTGGACATGAGTTGGGGCCTGGTGGAGGCTGCCCCTGCACTGCTGGGGGGTGGGGTGAAGGGAGACATGAGTGGGGGCCTGGTGGAGGCTGCCCCTGCACTGCTGGGGGTGGGGGTGATGGGAGACATGAGTTGGACATGAGTGGGGGCCTGGTGGAGGCTGCCCCTGCACTGCTGGGGGGTGGGGGTGGTGGGAGACATGGGTGGGGGCCTGGTGGAGAATGCCCCTGCACTCCTCGGGGGTGGGGGTGCAGAGAGACATGAGTGGGGGCCTGGTGGAGGCTGCCCCTGCACTGCTGGGGGGTGGGGGTGCAGGGAGACATGAGTGGGGGCCTGGTGGAGGCTGCCCCTGGTGGCTGGGGGGTGGGGGTGATAGGGGAAATGAGTTGGACATGAGTGGGGGCCTGGTGGAGGCTGCCCCTGCACTGCTGGGGGTGGGGGTGATGGGAGACATGAGTTGGACATGAGTGGGGGCCTGGTGGAGGCTGCCCCTGCACTCCTCGGGGGTGGGGGTGCAGGGAGACATGAGTGGGGGCCTGGTGGAGGCTGCCCCTGCACTGCTGGGGGGTGGGGGTGCAGGGAGACATGAGTGGGGGCCTGGTGGAGGCTGCCCCTGGTGGCTGGGGGGTGGGGGTGATAGGGGAAATTAGTTGGACATGAGTGGGGGCCTGGTGGAGGCTGCCCCTGCACTGCTGGGGGTGGGGGTGATGGGAGACATGAGTTGGACATGAGTGGGGGCCTGGTGGAGGCTGCCCCTGCACTGCTGGGGGGTGGGGGTGCAGGGAGACATGAAAGGGGGCCTGGTGGAGGCTGCCCCTGGTGGCTGGGGGGTGGGGGTGATAGGGGAAATGAGTGGGGGCCTGGTGGATGATGCCCCTGCTGGATGGGGGGTGGGGGTGATGGGAGACATGAGTGGGGGCCTGGTGGAGGCTGCCCCTGCACTGCTGGGGGGTGGGCGTGCAGGGAGACATGAGCGGGGGCCTGGTGGAGGCTGCCCCTGCACTGCTGGGGGGTGGGGGTGGTGGTAGACATGGGTGGGGGCCTGGTGGAGAATGCCCCTGCACTCCTCGGGGGTGGGGGTGCAGAGAGACATGAGTGGGGGCCTGGTGGAGGCTGCCCCTGCACTGCTGGGGGGTGGGGGTGCAGGGAGACATGAGTGGGGGCCTGGTGGAGGCTGCCCCTGGTGGCTGGGGGGTGGGGGTGATAGGGGAAATGAGTTGGACATGAGTGGGGGCCTGGTGGAGGCTGCCCCTGCACTGCTGGGGGTGGGGGTGATGGGAGACATGAGTTGGACATGAGTGGGGGCCTGGTGGAGGCTGCCCCTGCACTCCTCGGGGGTGGGGGTGCAGGGAGACATGAGTGGGGGCCTGGTGGAGGCTGCCCCAGCACTGCTGGGGGTGGGGGTGCAGGGAGACATGAGTGGGGGCCTGGTGGAGGCTGCCCCTGGTGGCTGGGGGGTGGAGGTGATAGGGGAAATTAGTTGGACATGAGTGGGGGCCTGGTGGAGGCTGCCCCTGCACTGCTGGGGGTGGGGGTGATGGGAGACATGAGTTGGACATGAGTGGGGGCCTGGTGGAGGCTGCCCCTGCACTGCTGGGGGGTGGGGGTGCAGGGAGACATGAAAGGGGGCCTGGTGGAGGCTGCCCCTGGTGGCTGGGGGGTGGGGGTGATAGGGGAAATGAGTGGGGGCCTGGTGGATGATGCCCCTGGTGGATGGGGGGTGGGGGTGATGGGAGACATGAGTGGGGGCCTGGTGGAGGCTGCCCCTGCACTGCTGGGGGTGGGGGTGATGGGAGACATGAGTTGGACATGAGTGGGGGCCTGGTGGAGGCTGCCCCTGCACTGCTGGGGGTGGGGGTGATGGGAGACATGAGTTGGACATGAGTTGGGGCCTGGTGGAGGCTGCCCCTGCACTGCTGGGGGGTGGGGGTGAAGGGAGACATGAGTGGGGGCCTGATGGAGTCTGCCCCTGGTGGCAGGGGGGTGGGGGTGATAGGGGAAATGAGTTGGACATGAGTGGGGGCCTGGTGGAGGCTGCCCCTGCACTGCTGGGGGTGGGGGTGATGGGAGACATGAGTTGGACATGAGTGGGGGCCTGGTGGAGGCTGCCCCTGCACTCCTCGGGAGTGGGGGTGCAGGGAGACATGAGTGGGGGCCTGGTGGAGGCTGCCCCTGGTGGCTGGGGGTGATAGTGGAAATGAGTTGGACATGAGTGGGGGCCTGGTGGAGGCTGCCCCTGCACTGCTGCGGGTGGGGGTGATGGGAGACATGAGTTGGACATGAGTGGGGGCCTGGTGGAGGCTGCCCCTGCACTGCTGGGGGGTGGGGGTGAGGGAGACATGAGTGGGGGCCTGGTGGAGGCTGCCCCTGGTGGCTGGGGGGTGGGGGCGATAGGGGAAATGAGTGGGGGCCTGGTGGAGGATGCCCCTGGTGGCTGGGGGGTGGGGGTGATGGGAGACATGAGTGGGGGCCTGGTGGAGGCTGCCCCTGCACTGCTGGGGGGTGGGGGTGCAGGGAGACATGAGTGGGGGCCTGGTGGAGGCTGCCCCTGCACTGCTGGGGGTGGGGGTGATGGGAGACATGAGTGGGGGCCTGGTGGAGGCTGCCCCTGGTGGCTGGGGGGTGGAGGTGGTGGGAGACATGGGTGGGGTCTGCTGGCAGGTGCCCCACAGTGCTGGGGGTGGGGGTTGTGGGGAACATGGTTGGACATGGGTGGGGGCCTGCTGGCAGGTGCCCCACAGTGCTGGGGGGTGGGGGTGGTGGGAGACATGGGTGGGGGCCTGGTGGAGGCTGCCCCTGGTGTCTGGGGGATGGGGTGGTGGGAGACATGGGTGGGGACCTGGTGGAGGCTGCCCCTGCACTGCTGGGAGGTGGGGGTGGTGGGAGACATGGGTGGGGCCCTGGTGGAGGCTGCCCCTGCACTCCTCGGGGGTGGGGGTGCAGGGAGACATGAGTGGGGGCCTGGTGGAGGCTGCCCCTGCACTGCTGGGGGGTGGGGGTGGTGGGAGACATGGGTGGGGGCCTGGTGGAGGCTGCCCCTGGTGGCTGGGGGGTGGAGGTGGTTGGGGTTGGAGACATGGGTGGGGTCTGCTGGCAGGTGCCCCGCAGTGCTGGGGGGTGGGGGTGGTGGGGAACATGGTTGGACATGGGTGGGGGCCTGCTGGCAGGTGCCCCACAGTGCTGGGGTGTGGGGGTGGTGGGAGACATGGGTGGGGGCCTGGTGGAGGCTGCCCCTGGTGGCTGGGGGGATGGGGGTGGTGGGAGATATGAGTGGGGGACTGGTGGAGGCTGCCCCTGCACTGCTGGGGGGTGGGTGTGCAGGGAGACATGAGTGGGGGCCTGGTGGAGGCTGCCCCTGGTGGCTGGGGGGTGGGGATGATGGGAGACATGAGTGGGGGCCTGGTGGAGGCTGCCCCTGCACTGCTGGGGTGTGGGGGTGCTGGTAGACATGGGTGGGGGCCTGGTGGGGGGTGGGGGTGATGGGAGACATGAGTGGGGACCTGGTGGAGGCTGCCCCTGGTGGCTGGGGGGTGGGGGTGCATGGAGACATGAGTGGGGGCCTGGTGGAGGCTGCCCCTGCACTGCTGGGGGGTGGGGGTGCAGGGAGACATAAGTGGGGGCCTGGTGGAGGCTGCCCCTGCACTGCTGGGGGTGGGGGTGATGGGAGACATGAGTTGGACATGAGTGGGGGCCTGGTGGAGGCTGCCCCTGCACTGCTGGGGGTGGGGGTGATGGGAGACATGAGTTGGACATGAGTGGGGGCCTGGTGGAGGCTGCCCCTGCACTGCTGGGGGTGGTGGGAGACATGGGTGGGGGCCTGTTGGAGAATGCCCCTGCACTCCTCGGGGGTGGGGGTGCAGGGAAACATGAGTGGGGGCCTGGTGGAGGCTGCCCCTGCACTGCTGGGGGGTGGGGTGCAGGGAGACATGAGTGGGGGCCTGGTGGAGGCTGCCCCTGGTGGCTGGGGGGTGGGGGTGATAGGGGAAATGAGTTGGACATGAGTGGGGGCCTGGTGGAGGCTGCCCCTGCACTGCTGGGGGTGGGGGTGATAGGAGACATGAGTTGGACATGAGTGGGGGCCTGGTGGAGGCTGCCCCTGCACTCCTCGGGGGTGGGGGTGCAGGGAGACATGTGTGGGGGCCTGGTGGAGGCTGCCCCTGCACTGCTGGGGGGTGGGGGTGCAGGGAGACATGAGTGGGGGCCTGGCGGAGGCTGCCCCTGGTGGCTGGGGGGTGGGGGTGATAGGGGAAATGAGTTGGACATGAGTGGGGGCCTGGTGGAGGCTGCCCCTGCACTGCTGGGTGTGGGGGTGATGGGAGACATGAGTTGGACATGAGTGGGGGCCTGGTGGAGGCTGCCCCTGCACTGCTGGGGGGTGGGGGTGCAGGGAGACATGAGTGGGGGCCTGGTGGAGGCTGCCCCTGGTGGCTGGGGGGTGGGGGTGATAGGGGAAAGAGTTGGACATGAGTGGGGGCCTGGTGGAGGCTGCCCCTGCACTGCTGGGGGTGGGGGTGATGGGAGACATGAGTTGGACATGAGTGGGGGCCTGGTGGAGGCTGCCCCTGCACTCCTCGGGGGTGGGGGTGCAGGGAGACATGAGTGGGGGCCTGGTGGAGGCTGCCCCTGCACTGCTGGGGGGTGGGGGTGCAGGGAGACATGAGTGGGGGCCTGGTGGAGGCTGCCCCTGGTGGCTGGGGGGTGGGGGTGATAGGGGAAATTAGTTGGACATGAGTGGGGGCCTGGTGGAGGCTGCCCCTGCACTGCTGGGGGTGGGGGTGATGGGAGACATGAGTTGGACATGAGTGGGGGCCTGGTGGAGGCTGCCCCTGCACTGCTGGGGGGTGGGGGTGCAGGGAGACATGAAAGGGGGCCTGGTGGAGGCTGCCCCTGGTGGCTGGGGGGTGGGGGTGATAGGGGAAATGAGTGGGGGCCTGGTGGATGATGCCCCTGGTGGATGGGGGGTGGGGGTGATGGGAGACATGAGTGGGGGCCTGGTGGAGGCTGCCCCTGCACTGCTGGGGGGTGGGGGTGCAGGGAGACATGAGTGGGGGCCTGGTGGAGGCTGCCCCTGCACTGCTGGGGGTGGGGGTGATGGGAGACATGAGTTGGACATGAGTGGGGGCCTGGTGGAGGCTGCCCCTGCACTGCTGGGGGTGGGGGTGATGGGAGACATGAGTTGGACATGAGTTGGGGCCTGGTGGAGGCTGCCCCTGCACTGCTGGGGGGTGGGGGTGAAGGGAGACATGAGTGGGGGCCTGATGGAGTCTGCCCCTGGTGGCAGGGGGGTGGGGGTGATAGGGGAAATGAGTTGGACATGAGTGGGGGCCTGGTGGAGGCTGCCCCTGCACTGCTGGGGGTGGGGGTGATGGGAGACATGAGTTGGACATGAGTGGGGGCCTGGTGGAGGCTACCCGTGCACTCCTCGGGAGTGGGGGTGCAGGGAGACATGAGTGGGGGCCTGGTGGAGGCTGCCCCTGGTGGCTGGGGGGTGGGGGTGATAGTGGAAATGAGTTGGACATGAGTGGGGGCCTGGTGGAGGCTGCCCCTGCACTGCTGCGGGTGGGGGTGATGGGAGACATGAGTTGGACATGAGTGGGGGCCTGGTGGAGGCTGCCCCTGCACTGCTGGGGGGTGGGGGTGAGGGAGACATGAGTGGGGGCCTGGTGGAGGCTGCCCCTGGTGGCTGGGGGGTGGGGGCGATAGGGGAAATGAGTGGGGGCCTGGTGGAGGATGCCCCTGGTGGCTGGGGGGTGGGGGTGATGGGAGACATGAGTGGGGGCCTGGTGGAGGCTGCCCCTGCACTGCTGGGGGGTGGGGGTGCAGGGAGACATGAGTGGGGGCCTGGTGGAGGCTGCCCCTGCACTGCTGGGGGTGGGGGTGATGGGAGACATGAGTGGGGGCCTGGTGGAGGCTGCCCCTGGTGGCTGGGGGGTGGAGGTGGTGGGAGACATGGGTGGGGTCTGCTGGCAGGTGCCCCACAGTGCTGGGGGTGGGGGTTGTGGGGAACATGGTTGGACATGGGTGGGGGCCTGCTGGCAGGTGCCCCACAGTGCTGGGGGGTGGGGGTGGTGGGAGACATGGGTGGGGGCCTGGTGGAGGCTGCCCCTGGTGTCTGGGGGATGGGGTGGTGGGAGACATGGGTGGGGACCTGGTGGAGGCTGCCCCTGCACTGCTGGGAGGTGGGGGTGGTGGGAGACATGGGTGGGGCCCTGGTGGAGGCTGCCCCTGCACTCCTCGGGGGTGGGGGTGCAGGGAGACATGAGTGGGGGCCTGGTGGAGGCTGCCCCTGCACTGCTGGGGGGTGGGGGTGGTGGGAGACATGGGTGGGGGCCTGGTGGAGGCTGCCCCTGGTGGCTGGGGGGTGGAGGTGGTTGGGGTTGGAGACATGGGTGGGGTCTGCTGGCAGGTGCCCCGCAGTGCTGGGGGGTGGGGGTGGTGGGGAACATGGTTGGACATGGGTGGGGGCCTGCTGGCAGGTGCCCCACAGTGCTGGGGTGTGGGGGTGGTGGGAGACATGGGTGGGGGCCTGGTGGAGGCTGCCCCTGGTGGCTGGGGGGATGGGGGTGGTGGGAGATATGAGTGGGGGACTGGTGGAGGCTGCCCCTGCACTGCTGGGGGGTGGGTGTGCAGGGAGACATGAGTGGGGGCCTGGTGGAGGCTGCCCCTGGTGGCTGGGGGGTGGGGATGATGGGAGACATGAGTGGGGGCCTGGTGGAGGCTGCCCCTGCACTGCTGGGGTGTGGGGGTGCTGGTAGACATGGGTGGGGGCCTGGTGGGGGGTGGGGGTGATGGGAGACATGAGTGGGGACCTGGTGGAGGCTGCCCCTGGTGGCTGGGGGGTGGGGGTGCATGGAGACATGAGTGGGGGCCTGGTGGAGGCTGCCCCTGCACTGCTGGGGGGTGGGGGTGCAGGGAGACATAAGTGGGGGCCTGGTGGAGGCTGCCCCTGCACTGCTGGGGGTGGGGGTGATGGGAGACATGAGTTGGACATGAGTGGGGGCCTGGTGGAGGCTGCCCCTGCACTGCTGGGGGTGGGGGTGATGGGAGACATGAGTTGGACATGAGTGGGGGCCTGGTGGAGGCTGCCCCTGCACTGCTGGGGGTGGTGGGAGACATGGGTGGGGGCCTGTTGGAGAATGCCCCTGCACTCCTCGGGGGTGGGGGTGCAGGGAGACATGAGTGGGGGCCTGGTGGAGGCTGCCCCTGCACTGCTGGGGGGTGGGGTGCAGGGAGACATGAGTGGGGGCCTGGTGGAGGCTGCCCCTGGTGGCTGGGGGGTGGGGGTGATAGGGGAAATGAGTTGGACATGAGTGGGGGCCTGGTGGAGGCTGCCCCTGCACTGCTGGGGGTGGGGGTGATGGGAGACATGAGTTGGACATGAGTGGGGGCCTGGTGGAGGCTGCCCCTGCACTCCTCGGGGGTGGGGGGGCAGGGAGACATGTGTGGGGGCCTGGTGGAGGCTGCCCCTGCACTGCTGGGGGGTGGGGGTGCAGGGAGACATGAGTGGGGGCCTGGCGGAGGCTGCCCCTGGTGGCTGGGGGGGTGGGGGTGATAGGGGAAATGAGTTGGACATGAGTGGGGGCCTGGTGGAGGCTGCCCCTGCACTGCTGGGTGTGGGGGTGATGGGAGACATGAGTTGGACATGAGTGGGGGCCTGGTGGAGGCTGCCCCTGCACTGCTGGGGGGTGGGGGTGCAGGGAGACATGAGTGGGGGCCTGGTGGAGGATGCCCCTGGTGGTTGGGGGGTGGGGGTGATAGGGGAAATGAGTGGGGGCCTGGTGGAGGATGCCCCTGGTGGCTGGGGGGTGGGGGTGATGGGAGACATGAGTGGGAGCCTGGTGGAGGCTGCCCCTGCACTGCTGGGGGGTGGGGGTGCAGGGAGGCATGAGTGGGGGCCTGGTGGAGGCTGCCCCTGCACTGCTGGGGGTGGGGGTGATGGGAGACATGAGTTGGACATGAGTGGGGGCCTGGTGGAGGCTGCCCCTGCACTACTGGGGGTGGGGGTGATGGGAGACATGAGTTGGACATGAGTGGGGGCCTGGTGGAGGCTGCCCCTGCACTGCTGGAGGGTGGGGGTGCAGGGAGACATGAGTGGGGGACTGGT
Organism: Ambystoma mexicanum; assembly: GCF_040938575.1. Taxonomy (NCBI): domain Eukaryota; kingdom Metazoa; phylum Chordata; class Amphibia; order Caudata; family Ambystomatidae; genus Ambystoma; species Ambystoma mexicanum. Next base: position 623,945,671 of record NC_090939.1, on the reverse strand, counting down.
GGAGGCTGCCCCTGGTGGCTGGGGGGTGGGGGTGGTGGGAGACATGGGTGGGGACCTGGTGGAGGCTGCCCCTGCACTGCTGGGGGGTGGGGGTGGTGGGAGACATGGGTGGGGGCCTGGTGGAGGCTGCCCCTGCACTCCTCGGGGGTGGGGGTGCAGGGAGACATGAGTGGGGCCTGGTGGAGGCTGCCATGCACTGCTGGGGGGTGGGGGTGGTGGGAGACATGGGTGGGGCCTGGTGGAGGCTGCCCCTGGTGGCTGGGGGGTGGAGGTGGTGGGAGACATGGGTGGGGTCTGCTGGCAGGTGCCCCACAGTGCTGGGGGGTGGGGGTGGTGGGGAACATGGTTGGACATGGGTGGGGGCCTGCTGGCAGGTGCCCCACAGTGCTGGGGGGTGGGGGTGGTGGGAGTCATGGGTGTGGGCCTGGTGGAGGCTGCCCCTGGTGGCTGGGGGGTGGGGGTCGTGGGAGATATGAGTGGGGGACTGGTGGAGGCTGCCCCTGCACTGCTGGGGGGTGGGGGTGCAGGGAGACATGAGTGGGGGCCTGGTGGAGGCTGCCCCTGCACTGCTGGGGGGTGGGGGTGCAGGGAGACATGAGTGGGGGCCTGGTGGAGGCTGCCCCTGGTGGCTGGGGGGTGGGGGTGATGGGAGACATGAGTTGGACATGAGTGGGGGCCTGGTGGACGCTGCCCCTGCACTGCTGGGGGTGGGGGTGATGGGAGACATGAGTTGGACATGAGTGGGGGCCTGGTGGAGGCTGCCCCTGCACTCCTCGGGGGTGGGGGTGCAGGGAGACATGAGTGGGGGCCTGGTGGAGGCTGCCCCTGCACTGCTGGGGGGTGGGGGTGCAGGGAGACATGAGTGGGGGCCTGGTGGAGGCTGCCCCTGGTGGCTGGGGGGTGGGGGTGATAGGGGAAATGAGTTGGACATGAGTGGGGGCCTGGTGGAGGCTGCCCCTGCACTGCTGGGGCCGGGGGTGATGGGAGACATGAGTTGGACATGAGTGGGGGCCTGGTGGAGGCTGCCCCTGCACTGCTGGGGGGTGGGGGTTCAAGAGACATGAAAGGGGGCCTGGTGGAGGCTGCCCCTGGTGGCTGGGGGGTGAGGGTGATAGGGGAAATGAGTGGGGGCCTGGTGGATGATGCCCCTGGTGGCTGGGGGGTGGGGGTGATGGGAGACATGAGTGGGGGCCTGGTGGAGGCTGCCCCTGCACTGCTGGGGGTGGGGGTGCAGGGAGACATGAGTGGGGGCCTGGTGGAGGCTGCCCCTGCACTGCTGGGGGTGGGGGTGATGGGAGACATGAGTTGGACATGAGTGGGGGCCTGGTGGAGGCTGCCCCTGCACTGCTGGGGGGTGGGGGTGCAGGGAGACATGAAAGGGGGCCTGGTGGAGGCTGCCCCTGGTGGCTGGGGGGTGGGGGTGATAGGGGAAATGAGTGGGGGCCTGGTGGATGATGCCCCTGGTGGATGGGGGGTGGGGGTGATGGGAGACATGAGTGGGGGCCTGGTGGAGGCTGCCCCTGCACTGCTGGGGGGTGGGGGTGCAGGGAGACATGAGTGGGGGCCTGGTGGAGGCTGCCCCTGCACTGCTGGGGGTGGGGGTGATGGGAGACATGAGTTGGACATGAGTGGGGGCCTGGTGGAGGCTGCCCCTGCACTGCTGGGGGTGGGGGTGATGGGAGACATGAGTTGGACATGAGTTGGGGCCTGGTGGAGGCTGCCCCTGCACTGCTGGGGGGTGGGGGTGAAGGGAGACATGAGTGGGGGCCTGATGGAGTCTGCCCCTGGTGGCAGGGGGGTGGGGGTGATAGGGGAAATGAGTTGGACATGAGTGGGGGCCTGGTGGAGGCTGCCCCTGCACTGCTGGGGGTGGGGGTGATGGGAGACATGAGTTGGACATGAGTGGGGGCCTGGTGGAGGCTACCCCTGCACTCCTCGGGAGTGGGGGTGCAGGGAGACATGAGTGGGGGCCTGGTGGAGGCTGCCCCTGGTGGCTGGGGGGTGGGGGTGATAGTGGAAATGAGTTGGACATGAGTGGGGGCCTGGTGGAGGCTGCCCCTGCACTGCTGCGGGTGGGGGTGATGGGAGACATGAGTTGGACATGAGTGGGGGCCTGGTGGAGGCTGCCCCTGCACTGCTGGGGGGTGGGGGTGAGGGAGACATGAGTGGGGGCCTGGTGGAGGCTGCCCCTGGTGGCTGGGGGGTGGGGGCGATAGGGGAAATGAGTGGGGGCCTGGTGGAGGATGCCCCTGGTGGCTGGGGGGTGGGGGTGATGGGAGACATGAGTGGGGGCCTGGTGGAGGCTGCCCCTGCACTGCTGGGGGGTGGGGGTGCAGGGAGACATGAGTGGGGGCCTGGTGGAGGCTGCCCCTGCACTGCTGGGGGTGGGGGTGATGGGAGACATGAGTGGGGGCCTGGTGGAGGCTGCCCCTGGTGGCTGGGGGGTGGAGGTGGTGGGAGACATGGGTGGGGTCTGCTGGCAGGTGCCCCACAGTGCTGGGGGTGGGGGTTGTGGGGAACATGGTTGGACATGGGTGGGGGCCTGCTGGCAGGTGCCCCACAGTGCTGGGGGGTGGGGGTGGTGGGAGACATGGGTGGGGGCCTGGTGGAGGCTGCCCCTGGTGTCTGGGGGATGGGGTGGTGGGAGACATGGGTGGGGACCTGGTGGAGGCTGCCCCTGCACTGCTGGGAGGTGGGGGTGGTGGGAGACATGGGTGGGGCCCTGGTGGAGGCTGCCCCTGCACTCCTCGGGGGTGGGGGTGCAGGGAGACATGAGTGGGGGCCTGGTGGAGGCTGCCCCTGCACTGCTGGGGGGTGGGGGTGGTGGGAGACATGGGTGGGGGCCTGGTGGAGGCTGCCCCTGGTGGCTGGGGGGTGGAGGTGGTTGGGGTTGGAGACATGGGTGGGGTCTGCTGGCAGGTGCCCCGCAGTGCTGGGGGGTGGGGGTGGTGGGGAACATGGTTGGACATGGGTGGGGGCCTGCTGGCAGGTGCCCCACAGTGCTGGGGTGTGGGGGTGGTGGGAGACATGGGTGGGGGCCTGGTGGAGGCTGCCCCTGGTGGCTGGGGGGATGGGGGTGGTGGGAGATATGAGTGGGGGACTGGTGGAGGCTGCCCCTGCACTGCTGGGGGGTGGGTGTGCAGGGAGACATGAGTGGGGGCCTGGTGGAGGCTGCCCCTGGTGGCTGGGGGGTGGGGATGATGGGAGACATGAGTGGGGGCCTGGTGGAGGCTGCCCCTGCACTGCTGGGGTGTGGGGGTGCTGGTAGACATGGGTGGGGGCCTGGTGGGGGGTGGGGGTGATGGGAGACATGAGTGGGGACCTGGTGGAGGCTGCCCCTGGTGGCTGGGGGGTGGGGGTGCATGGAGACATGAGTGGGGGCCTGGTGGAGGCTGCCCCTGCACTGCTGGGGGGTGGGGGTGCAGGGAGACATAAGTGGGGGCCTGGTGGAGGCTGCCCCTGCACTGCTGGGGGTGGGGGTGATGGGAGACATGAGTTGGACATGAGTGGGGGCCTGGTGGAGGCTGCCCCTGCACTGCTGGGGGTGGGGGTGATGGGAGACATGAGTTGGACATGAGTGGGGGCCTGGTGGAGGCTGCCCCTGCACTGCTGGGGGTGGTGGGAGACATGGGTGGGGGCCTGTTGGAGAATGCCCCTGCACTCCTCGGGGGTGGGGGTGCAGGGAGACATGAGTGGGGGCCTGGTGGAGGCTGCCCCTGCACTGCTGGGGGGTGGGGTGCAGGGAGACATGAGTGGGGGCCTGGTGGAGGCTGCCCCTGGTGGCTGGGGGGTGGGGGTGATAGGGGAAATGAGTTGGACATGAGTGGGGGCCTGGTGGAGGCTGCCCCTGCACTGCTGGGGGTGGGGGTGATGGGAGACATGAGTTGGACATGAGTGGGGGCCTGGTGGAGGCTGCCCCTGCACTCCTCGGGGGTGGGGGTGCAGGGAGACATGTGTGGGGGCCTGGTGGAGGCTGCCCCTGCACTGCTGGGGGGTGGGGGTGCAGGGAGACATGAGTGGGGGCCTGGCGGAGGCTGCCCCTGGTGGCTGGGGGGGTGGGGGTGATAGGGGAAATGAGTTGGACATGAGTGGGGGCCTGGTGGAGGCTGCCCCTGCACTGCTGGGTGTGGGGGTGATGGGAGACATGAGTTGGACATGAGTGGGGGCCTGGTGGAGGCTGCCCCTGCACTGCTGGGGGGTGGGGGTGCAGGGAGACATGAGTGGGGGCCTGGTGGAGGATGCCCCTGGTGGTTGGGGGGTGGGGGTGATAGGGGAAATGAGTGGGGGCCTGGTGGAGGATGCCCCTGGTGGCTGGGGGGTGGGGGTGATGGGAGACATGAGTGGGAGCCTGGTGGAGGCTGCCCCTGCACTGCTGGGGGGTGGGGGTGCAGGGAGGCATGAGTGGGGGCCTGGTGGAGGCTGCCCCTGCACTGCTGGGGGTGGGGGTGATGGGAGACATGAGTTGGACATGAGTGGGGGCCTGGTGGAGGCTGCCCCTGCACTACTGGGGGTGGGGGTGATGGGAGACATGAGTTGGACATGAGTGGGGGCCTGGTGGAGGCTGCCCCTGCACTGCTGGAGGGTGGGGGTGCAGGGAGACATGAGTGGGGGACTGGTGGAGGCTGCCCCTGGTGGCTGGGGGGTGGGGGTGGTGGGAGACATGGGTGGGGACCTGGTGGAGGCTGCCCCTGCACTGCTGGGGGGTGGGGGTGGTGGGAGACATGGGTGGGGGCCTGGTGGAGGCTGCCCCTGCACTCCTCGGGGGTGGGGGTGCAGGGAGACATGAGTGGGGCCTGGTGGAGGCTGCCATGCACTGCTGGGGGGTGGGGGTGGTGGGAGACATGGGTGGGGCCTGGTGGAGGCTGCCCCTGGTGGCTGGGGGGTGGAGGTGGTGGGAGACATGGGTGGGGTCTGCTGGCAGGTGCCCCACAGTGCTGGGGGGTGGGGGTGGTGGGGAACATGGTTGGACATGGGTGGGGGCCTGCTGGCAGGTGCCCCACAGTGCTGGGGGGTGGGGGTGGTGGGAGTCATGGGTGTGGGCCTGGTGGAGGCTGCCCCTGGTGGCTGGGGGGTGGGGGTCGTGGGAGATATGAGTGGGGGACTGGTGGAGGCTGCCCCTGCACTGCTGGGGGGTGGGGGTGCAGGGAGACATGAGTGGGGGCCTGGTGGAGGCTGCCCCTGCACTGCTGGGGGGTGGGGGTGCAGGGAGACATGAGTGGGGGCCTGGTGGAGGCTGCCCCTGGTGGCTGGGGGGTGGGGGTGATGGGAGACATGAGTTGGACATGAGTGGGGGCCTGGTGGACGCTGCCCCTGCACTGCTGGGGGTGGGGGTGATGGGAGACATGAGTTGGACATGAGTGGGGGCCTGGTGGAGGCTGCCCCTGCACTCCTCGGGGGTGGGGGTGCAGGGAGACATGAGTGGGGGCCTGGTGGAGGCTGCCCCTGCACTGCTGGGGGGTGGGGGTGCAGGGAGACATGAGTGGGGGCCTGGTGGAGGCTGCCCCTGGTGGCTGGGGGGTGGGGGTGATAGGGGAAATGAGTTGGACATGAGTGGGGGCCTGGTGGAGGCTGCCCCTGCACTGCTGGGGCCGGGGGTGATGGGAGACATGAGTTGGACATGAGTGGGGGCCTGGTGGAGGCTGCCCCTGCACTGCTGGGGGGTGGGGGTTCAAGAGACATGAAAGGGGGCCTGGTGGAGGCTGCCCCTGGTGGCTGGGGGGTGAGGGTGATAGGGGAAATGAGTGGGGGCCTGGTGGATGATGCCCCTGGTGGCTGGGGGGTGGGGGTGATGGGAGACATGAGTGGGGGCCTGGTGGAGGCTGCCCCTGCACTGCTGGGGGTGGGGGTGCAGGGAGACATGAGTGGGGGCCTGGTGGAGGCTGCCCCTGCACTGCTGGGGGTGGGGGTGATGGGAGACATGAGTTGGACATGAGTGGGGGCCTGGTGGAGGCTGCCCCTGCACTGCTGGGGGTGGGGGTGATGGGAGACATGAGTTGGACATGAGTTGGGGCCTGGTGGAGGCTGCCCCTGCACTGCTGGGGGGTGGGGTGAAGGGAGACATGAGTGGGGGCCTGGTGGAGGCTGCCCCTGGTGGCTGGGGGGTGGGGGTGGTGGGAGACATGGGTGAGGACCTGGTGGAGCCTGCCCCTGCACTGCTGGGGGGTGGGGGTGGTGGGAGACATGGGTGGGGGCCTGGTGGAGGCTGCCCCTGCACTCCTCGGGGGTGGGGGTGCAGGGAGACATGAGTGGGGGCCTGGTGGAGGCTGCCCCTGCACTGCTGGGGGGGGTGGTGGGAGACATGGGTGGGGGCCTGGTGGAGGCTGCCCCTGGTGGCTGGGGGGTGGAGGTGGTGGGAGACATGGGTGGGGTCTGCTGGCAGGTGCCCCACAGTGCTGGGGGGTGGGGGTGGTGGGAGACATGGGTGGGGCCTGGTGGAGGCTGCCCCTGGTGGCTGGGGGGTGGAGGTGGTGGGAGACATGGGTGGGGTCTGCTGGCAGGTGCCCCACAGTGCTGGGGGGTGGGGGTGGTGGGGAACATGGTTGGACATGGGTGGGGGCCTGCTGGCAGGTGCCCCACAGTGCTGGGGGGTGGGGGTGGTGGGAGTCATGGGTGTGGGCCTGGTGGAGGCTGCCCCTGGTGGCTGGGGGGTGGGGGTCGTGGGAGATATGAGTGGGGGACTGGTGGAGGCTGCCCCTGCACTGCTGGGGGGTGGGGGTGCAGGGAGACATGAGTGGGGGCCTGGTGGAGGCTGCCCCTGCACTGCTGGGGGGTGGGGGTGCAGGGAGACATGAGTGGGGGCCTGGTGGAGGCTGCCCCTGGTGGCTGGGGGGTGGGGGTGATGGGAGACATGAGTTGGACATGAGTGGGGGCCTGGTGGACGCTGCCCCTGCACTGCTGGGGGTGGGGGTGATGGGAGACATGAGTTGGACATGAGTGGGGGCCTGGTGGAGGCTGCCCCTGCACTCCTCGGGGGTGGGGGTGCAGGGAGACATGAGTGGGGGCCTGGTGGAGGCTGCCCCTGCACTGCTGGGGGGTGGGGGTGCAGGGAGACATGAGTGGGGGCCTGGTGGAGGCTGCCCCTGGTGGCTGGGGGGTGGGGGTGATAGGGGAAATGAGTTGGACATGAGTGGGGGCCTGGTGGAGGCTGCCCCTGCACTGCTGGGGCCGGGGGTGATGGGAGACATGAGTTGGACATGAGTGGGGGCCTGGTGGAGGCTGCCCCTGCACTGCTGGGGGGTGGGGGTTCAGGGAGACATGAAAGGGGGCCTGGTGGAGGCTGCCCCTGGTGGCTGGGGGGTGGGGGTGATAGGGGAAATGAGTGGGGGCCTGGTGGATGATGCCCCTGGTGGCTGGGGGGTGGGGGTGATGGGAGGCATGAGTGGGGGCCTGGTGGAGGCTGCCCCTGCACTGCTGGGGGTGGGGGTGCAGGGAGACATGAGTGGGGGCCTGGTGGAGGCTGCCCCTGCACTGCTGGGGGTGGGGGTGATGGGAGACATGAGTTGGACATGAGTGGGGGCCTGGTGGAGGCTGCCCCTGCACTGCTGGGGGTGGGGGTGATGGGAGACATGAGTTGGACATGAGTTGGGGCCTGGTGGAGGCTGCCCCTGCACTGCTGGGGGGTGGGGTGAAGGGAGACATGAGTGGGGGCCTGGTGGAGGCTGCCCCTGGTGGCTGGGGGGTGGGGGTGGTGGGAGACATGGGTGAGGACCTGGTGGAGCCTGCCCCTGCACTGCTGGGGGGTGGGGGTGGTGGGAGACATGGGTGGGGGCCTGGTGGAGGCTGCCCCTGCACTCCTCGGGGGTGGGGGTGCAGGGAGACATGAGTGGGGGCCTGGTGGAGGCTGCCCCTGCACTGCTGGGGGGGGTGGTGGGAGACATGGGTGGGGGCCTGGTGGAGGCTGCCCCTGGTGGCTGGGGGGTGGAGGTGGTGGGAGACATGGGTGGGGTCTGCTGGCAGGTGCCCCACAGTGCTGGGGGGTGGGGGTGGTGGGGAACATGGTTGGACATGGGTGGGGGCCTGCTGGCAGGTGCCCCACAGTGCTGCGGGGTGGGGGTGGGGTGATGGGAGACATGAGTTGGACATGAGTGGGGGCCTGGTGGAGGCTGCCCCTGCACTCCTCGAGGGTGGGGGTGCAGGGAGACATGAGTGGGGGCCTGGTGGAGGCTGCCCCTGTACTGCTGGGGGGTGGGGGTGCAGGGAGACATGAATGGGGGCCTGGTGGAGGCTGCCCCTGGTGGCTGGGGGGTGGGGGTGATAGGGGAAATGAGTTGGACATGAGTGGGGGCCTGGTGGAGGCTGCCCCTGCACTGCTGGGGGTGGGGGTGATGGGAGACATGAGTTGGACATGAGTGGGGGCCTGGTGGAGGCTGCCCCTGCACTGCTGGGGGGTGGGGGTGCAGGGAGACATGAGTGGGGGCTTGGTGGAGGCTGCCCCTGGTGGCTGAGGGGGTGGGGGAGATAGGGGAAATGAGTGGGGGCCTGGTGGATGATGCCCCTGGTGGCTGGGGGGTGGGGGTGATGGGAGACATGAGTGGGGGCCTGGTGGAGGCTGCCCCTGCACTGCTGGGGGGTGGGGGTGCAGGGAGACATGAGTGGGGGCCTGGTGGAGGCTGCCCCTGCACTGCTGGGGGTGGGGGTGATGGGAGACATGAGTTGGACATGGGTGGGGGCCTGGTGGAGGCTGCCCCTGCACTGCTGGGGGTGGGGGTGATGGGAGACATGAGTTGGACATGAGTTGGGGCCTGGTGGAGGCTGCCCCTGCACTGCTGGGGGGTGGGGGTGCAGGGAGACATGAGTGGGGGCCTGGTGGAGGCTGCCCCTGGTGGCTGGGGGGTGGGGGTGGTGGGAGACATGGGTGAGGACCTGGTGGAGGCTGCCCCTGCACTGCTGGGGGATAGGGGTGGTGGGAGACATGGGTGAGGGCATGGTGGAGGCTGCCCCTGCACTCCTCGGGGGTGGGGGTGCAGGGAGACATGAGTGGGGGCCTGGTGGAGGCTGCCCCTGCACTGCTGGGGGGCGGGGGTGGTGGGGGCCTAGTGGAGGCTGCCCCTGGTGGCTGGGGGGTGGAGGTGGTGGGAGACATGGGTGGGGTCTGCTGGCAGGTGCCCCACAGTGCTGGGGGGTGGGGGTGGTGGGGAACATGTTTGGACATGGGTGGGGGCCTGCTGGCAGGTGCCCCACAGTGCTGCGGGGTGGGGGTGGTGGGAGACATGGGTGGGGGCCTGGTGGAGGCTGCCCCTGGTGGCTGGGGGGTGGGGTGGAGGGAGACATGGTTGGGGACCTGGTGGAGGCTGCCCCTGCACTGCTGGGGGTGGGGGTGGTGGGAGACATGGGTGGGGGCCTGGTGGAGGCTGCCCCTGCACTCCTCGGGGGTGGGGGTGCAGGGAGACATGAGTGGGGGCCTGGTGGAGGCTGCCCCTGCACTGCTGGGGGGTGGGGGTGGTGGGAGACATGGGTGGGGGCCGGGTGGAGGCTGCCCCTGGTGGCTGGGGGGTGGGGGTGATGGGAGACATGAGTTGGACATGAGTGGGGGCCTGGTGGAGGCTGCCCCTGCACTGCTGGGGGGTGGGGGTGAGGGAGACATGAGTGGGGGCCTGGTGGAGGCTGCCCTGGTGGCTGGGGGGTGGGGGCGATAGGGGAAATGAGTGGGGGCCTGGTGGAGGATGCCCCTGGTGGCTGGGGGGTGGGGGTGATGGGAGACATGAGTGGGGGCCTGGTGGAGGCTGCCCCTGCACTGCTGGGGGGTGGGGGTGCAGGGAGACATGAGTGGGGGCCTGGTGGAGGCTGCCCCTGCACTGCTGGGGGTGGGGGTGATGGGAGACATGAGTGGGGGCCTGGTGGAGGCTGCCCCTGGTGGCTGGGGGGTGGAGGTGGTGGGAGACATGGGTGGGGTCTGCTGGCAGGTGCCCCACAGTGTTGGGGGTGGGGGTTGTGGGGAACATGGTTGGACATGGGTGGGGGCCTGCTGGCAGGTGCCCCACAGTGCTGGGGGGTGGGGGTGGTGGGAGACATGGGTGGGGGCCTGGTGGAGGCTGCCCCTGGTGTCTGGGGGATGGGGTGGTGGGAGACATGGGTGGGGACCTGGTGGAGGCTGCCCCTGCACTGCTGGGAGGTGGGGGTGGTGGGAGACATGGGTGGGGCCCTGGTGGAGGCTGCCCCCTGCACTCCTCGGGGGTGGGGGTGCAGGGAGACATGAGTGGGGGCCTGGTGGAGGCTGCCCCTGCACTGCTGGGGGGTGGGGGTGGTGGGAGACATGGGTGGGGGCCTGGTGGAGGCTGCCCCTGGTGGCTGGGGGGTGGAGGTGGTTGGGGTTGGAGACATGGGTGGGGTCTGCTGGCAGGTGCCCCGCAGTGCTGGGGGGTGGGGGTGGTGGGGAACATGGTTGGACATGGGTGGGGGCCTGCTGGCAGGTGCCCCACAGTGCTGGGGTGTGGGGGTGGTGGGAGACATGGGTGGGGGCCTGGTGGAGGCTGCCCCTGGTGGCTGGGGGGATGGGGTGGTGGGAGATATGAGTGGGGGACTGGTGGAGGCTGCCCCTGCACTGCTGGGGGGGTGGGTGTGCAGGGAGACATGAGTGGGGGCCTGGTGGAGGCTGCCCCTGGTGGCTGGGGGGTGGGGATGATGGGAGACATGAGTGGGGGCCTGGTGGAGGCTGCCCCTGCACTGCTGGGGTGTGGGGGTGCTGGTAGACATGGGTGGGGCCTGGTGGGGGGTGGGGGTGATGGGAGACATGAGTGGGGACCTGGTGGAGGCTGCCCCTGGTGGCTGGGGGGTGGGGGTGCATGGAGACATGAGTGGGGGCCTGGTGGAGGCTGCCCCTGCACTGCTGGGGGGTGGGGGTGCAGGGAGACATAAGTGGGGGCCTGGTGGAGGCTGCCCCTGCACTGCTGGGGGTGGGGTGATGGGAGACATGAGTTGGACATGAGTGGGGGCCTGGTGGAGGCTGCCCCTGCACTGCTGGGGGTGGGGGTGATGGGAGACATGAGTTGGACATGAGTGGGGGCCTGGTGGAGGCTGCCCCTGCACTGCTGGGGGTGGTGGGAGACATGGGTGGGGGCCTGTTGGAGAATGCCCCTGCACTCCTCGGGGGTGGGGGTGCAGGGAGACATGAGTGGGGGCCTGGTGGAGGCTGCCCCTGCCCTGCTGGGGGGTGGGGTGCAGGGAGACATGAGTGGGGGCCTGGTGGAGGCTGCCCTGGTGGTGGGGGGTGGGGGTGATAGGGGAAATGAGTTGGACATGAGTGGGGGCCTGGTGGAGGCTGCCCTGCACTGCTGGGGTGGGGGTGATGGGAGACATGAGTTGGACATGAGTGGGGGCCTGGTGGAGGCTGCCCCTGCACTCCTCGGGGGTGGGGGTGCAGGGAGACATGTGTGGGGCCTGGTGGAGGCTGCCCCCTGCACTGCTGGGGGGTGGGGGTGCAGGGAGACATGAGTGGGGGCCTGGCGGAGGCTGCCCCTGGTGGCTGGGGGGGTGGGGGTGATAGGGGAAATGAGTTGGACATGAGTGGGGGCCTGGTGGAGGCTGCCCCTGCACTGCTGGGTGTGGGGGTGATGGGAGACATGAGTTGGACATGAGTGGGGGCCTGGTGGAGGCTGCCCCTGCACTGCTGGGGGGTGGGGGTGCAGGGAGACATGAGTGGGGGCCTGGTGGAGGATGCCCCTGGTGGCTGGGGGGTGGGGGTGATAGGGGAAATGAGTGGGGGCCTGGTGGAGGATGCCCCTGGTGGCTGGGGGGTGGGGGTGATGGGAGACATGAGTGGGAGCCTGGTGGAGGCTGCCCCTGCACTGCTGGGGGGTGGGGGTGCAGGGAGACATGAGTGGGGGCCTGGTGGGAGGCTCCCTGCACTGCTGGGGGTGGGGTGGTGGGAGACATGAGTTGGACATGAGTGGGGGCCTGGTGGAGGCTGCCCCTGCACTGCTGGGGGTGGGGGTGATGGGAGACATGAGTTGGACATGAGTGGGGGCCTGGTGGAGGCTGCCCCTGCACTGCTGGAGGGTGGGGGTGCAGGGAGACATGAGTGGGGGACTGGTGGAGGCTGCCCCTGGTGGCTGGGGGGTGGGGGTGGTGGGAGACATGGGTGGGGACCTGGTGGAGGCTGCCCCTGCCTGCTGGGGGTGGGGGTGGTGGGAGACATGGGTGGGGGCCTGGTGGAGGCTGCCCCTGCACTCCTCGGGGGTGGGGGTGCAGGGAGACATGAGTGGGGCCTGGTGGAGGCTGCCATGCACTGCTGGGGGGTGGGGGTGGTGGGAGACATGGGTGGGGCCTGGTGGAGGCTGCCCCTGGTGGCTGGGGGGTGGAGGTGGTGGGAGACATGGGTGGGGTCTGCTGGCAGGTGCCCCACAGTGCTGGGGGGTGGGGGTGGTGGGGAACATGGTTGGACATGGGTGGGGGCCTGCTGGCAGGTGCCCCACAGTGCTGGGGGGTGGGGTGGTGGGAGTCATGGGTGTGGGCCTGGTGGAGGCTGCCCCTGGTGGCTGGGGGGTGGGGGTCGTGGGAGATATGAGTGGGGGACTGGTGGAGGCTGCCCCTGCACTGCTGGGGGGTGGGGGTGCAGGGAGACATGAGTGGGGGCCTGGTGGAGGCTGCCCCTGCACTGCTGGGGGGTGGGGGTGCAGGGAGACATGAGTGGGGCCTGGTGGAGGCTGCCCTGGTGGCTGGGGGGTGGGGGTGATGGGAGACATGAGTTGGACATGAGTGGGGGCCTGGTGGACGCTGCCCCTGCACTGCTGGGGGTGGGGGTGATGGGAGACATGAGTTGGACATGAGTGGGGGCCTGGTGGAGGCTGCCCCTGCACTCCTCGGGGGTGGGGGTGCAGGGAGACATGAGTGGGGGCCTGGTGGAGGCTGCCCCTGCACTGCTGGGGGGTGGGGGTGCAGGGAGACATGAGTGGGGGCCTGGTGGAGGCTGCCCCTGGTGGCTGGGGGGTGGGGGTGATAGGGGAAATGAGTTGGACATGAGTGGGGGCCTGGTGGAGGCTGCCCCTGCACTGCTGGGGCCGGGGGTGATGGGAGACATGAGTTGGACATGAGTGGGGGCCTGGTGGAGGCTGCCCCTGCACTGCTGGGGGGTGGGGGTTCAGGGAGACATGAAAGGGGGCCTGGTGGAGGCTGCCCCTGGTGGCTGGGGGTGGGGGTGATAGGGGAAATGAGTGGGGCCTGGTGGATGATGCCCCTGGTGGCTGGGGGGTGGGGGTGATGGGAGACATGAGTGGGGGCCTGGTGGAGGCTGCCCCTGCACTGCTGGGGGTGGGGTGCAGGGAGACATGAGTGGGGGCCTGGTGGAGGCTGCCCCTGCACTGCTGGGGGTGGGGGTGATGGGAGACATGAGTTGGACATGAGTGGGGGCCTGGTGGAGGCTGCCCCTGCACTGCTGGGGGTGGGGGTGATGGGAGACATGAGTTGGACATGAGTTGGGGCCTGGTGGAGGCTGCCCCTGCACTGCTGGGGGGTGGGGTGAAGGGAGACATGAGTGGGGGCCTGGTGGAGGCTGCCCTGGTGGCTGGGGGGTGGGGGTGGTGGGAGACATGGGTGAGGACCTGGTGGAGCCTGCCCCTGCACTGCTGGGGGGTGGGGGTGGTGGGAGACATGGGTGGGGGCCTGGTGGAGGCTGCCCCTGCACTCCTCGGGGGTGGGGGTGCAGGGAGACATGAGTGGGGGCCTGGTGGAGGCTGCCCCTGCACTGCTGGGGGGGGTGGTGGGAGACATGGGTGGGGGCCTGGTGGAGGCTGCCCCTGGTGGCTGGGGGGTGGAGGTGGTGGGAGACATGGGTGGGGTCTGCTGGCAGGTGCCCCACAGTGCTGGGGGGTGGGGGTGGTGGGAGACATGGGTGGGGCCTGGTGGAGGCTGCCCCTGGTGGCTGGGGGGTGGAGGTGGTGGGAGACATGGGTGGGGTCTGCTGGCAGGTGCCCCACAGTGCTGGGGGGTGGGGGTGGTGGGGAACATGGTTGGACATGGGTGGGGGCCTGCTGGCAGGTGCCCCACAGTGCTGGGGGGTGGGGGTGGTGGGAGTCATGGGTGTGGGCCTGGTGGAGGCTGCCCCTGGTGGCTGGGGGGTGGGGGTCGTGGGAGATATGAGTGGGGGACTGGTGGAGGCTGCCCCTGCACTGCTGGGGGGTGGGGGTGCAGGGAGACATGAGTGGGGGCCTGGTGGAGGCTGCCCCTGCACTGCTGGGGGTGTGGGGGTGCAGGGAGACATGAGTGGGGGCCTGGTGGAGGCTGCCCCTGGTGGC